>NC_133326.1:617844034-618095288 GCF_042186555.1 Aquarana catesbeiana
GGGGGTAACCCAGACCCCTAATGCAGTTTACATTTTTTTGTGAATGGAGTAGGGGCACCATGTGCCCCTTTCTTATTCACATAGTGGGGGAGGCAGTATCTGGGGGCTTCCAGATTCTGATAAGACCTCTATCTGCAATCCCCACAACACGAGACCAGGGCTGCGAGGAAGAAGCTTTTGTCCTCGTCACCTTGGGAACAAACAAAGGGTCCACACTGCTCACAGGTGAGCCGGCTCTAACAGCACGATTTCCTTACTGCAGGATGCTCGCCCAGTTTTGATAAAGTACAATTTGCGTGCTCCTCATGGTTTTATGTGAATAAAGACATTTGGATCTTAGTTTGGTGTGCAGCCATCCAAACTTTCCTTTCACCTTGGGAACAAATTTTTTTTGCCAGGGGGTCAGGAGAGGGAGGGCTAGTGTGGATTTGGGGGGAGACCCCATGTCATCTTTTTTGTATGGGTTACCCCTTTAAAATCCACACCAGGCCCTCATTTTAGATAAGTGTTCTGGCATGAATTTTGCAGGGGTCATCCTGCAAAGGATGTGCTACAGCAAAAGTAACAATTTAGACAACAAATAAATAGAAAATCTGGTAATTTGCATTTGCCTGACAGCTTTTTTGTAAAGGTCTCTAAAATATATACCAGACCCTTAAGGGTCTTTTAGTAAAAAGGATTTTTTTTTTTAACAAATGTAAATCAAGCTGGCAGGGAAATGTAAATTACTGTCAATTTAAATGGCATTTATTTCCTCTGTAAATGTCACTTTTGCTGTAGTGCATTGTATACACCATACAGGTGCGCCACTTCACAGGAAGGTTTGTGGCACTCTCCAGGCATGTTATTTAAATTAATTGTGCATTTTTAATCTTTCATTTTAAGCATTATTAAAAACTGCTGTCCCCCGTCAAATGGTATTTTTTTGTTGGCATCAGTCCACCAGGGCAGTGCCCAGCCCCCCCCATGCTATTTATTTAACAATCTTTTCCCTATTAGTCTTGAAAATGGCCAGAACCGATTTTAAGATTCAGCTTATATTGACTTGCATCCATTGAGTGTTGGAACTCATCATATTATATAACTATTATATATAATATCTATCTATTTATCTATATATATCTCTCTATCTATCCATCCCAGCAGCTGGAATATATATAGGCAGCTGGAAGTCCACTTGCTTTGCCACATACATAAAAAAAAAAAAAGAAATAAAAAAATGTATATATATATATATATATATATATATATATATATATATACACACACACACACACACACACACATATACACACACACACTAAAAGAAGGGATTTTAGTTTACCACACCTTGCCTATTCATAATCAGAGTATCATTTTTAAAGTACAGCAAACCCTTTCTGCAATGAAATGTATTTTTTTCATTGCTGGCAAGTAAGCAGTTAATACAGTTAAACTCTAATAGGAAAGTTGGTGGGTGAGGCTGAGGATACCATGCTCCAACATCTCCCAGAATCCCTTGCAGTGTTGCCATGCACTGCCTGTGAGCTGCACACTCTGCATGTGTCAGGTTGAGCAGTTGTCACAGAAACAGAGCTTTAAATAATGCAATTACTGTGAAACGAGGAATCAGACTCGGAGACCGATACTACCTCACCCACCCAGCTCAGACAAGCTTTTACTTCACTCCTTAACTTAAATCGTTTTGGGTTTAGGGTCCATGCAGAGACCAGCTGCCTCTTCTTCAGGACTGGTCCCTGTATTTTTAACGTGAACTGAGGACAAAACATGGAAGCTACCATTGCCACATTGGTTTTAAAGCTCCAGGGCTGCAGTGAGTCAGAGTCTGACTCCTTTACCTAATATTGCCATTGAGCTGTAATCAGGGGTCAAGTCCTGGGAAAAAAAAGTGTGGGAACTCACCCAAGATTCCCCCCTACCCCCCCACCTCAAAAAAAAAAAAAGTGTGTTGCAATGCGTTCCTGCAGGGCTCAAGCCCTGCCCCCACAGCGCTGTCCTTCTCTGCCCCCTTCACTTCTCCCCCCAGCAATGTTCTCCTCTGCCCCCCCTTACTCCCCCCCCAGTAATGTCCTCCCCTGCCCCCCTCACATCAGTGTCCTCCTCTCTGCTGTGGCGAGGCGCCGCTACCGAGACACTCACATCAGTGTACTGATACTGTCCTCCTGCTCTCTGCTCTGGCAAGGTGCCACAGCCGCTGAGACCCCAGACCGTGTGTTACTGCCTTCCATTCAAAAATGGAGCCAGGCAGCGCCATTACACCACTGCGCAAAAATGGGTGAGCGTGTACGAGCTTTGCAGGCCTCGGAACGGCCCATGCGCGGTTGCGTGGTCTGCCCTGCAAGCTGCGGCTGCTGATCGGAACAGCGTTCCCGCTGTGGAAAAAGTACAGGTACGTCGTTCCCATGTGTCCCTGCAGGACTCGGACCCTGGATGCAATGAATACGTAGCTAGAGAATTGTGAAAAGTATGAATTCTCATGCATATGCAGGCAGACTAGGGCCTTAGGTAACGTAGTAACTTTGCTCCCCCTCCCCCCAACCCCCATTAGGGGTCCTAAAGCACAGGAGGGTTTTTTACCTTAATGCATACAATGCAATAAAAAGTACAAACAGTAAGGCTTTAGAAGCACTTTAATAAAGCTGTCCTTTAACCCTAACCCCAAGTACATCTCACATAGTAATACACTTGCCATGAGGTGCCATGTTGAACTTCCAGTGACCAGTATGAGAGAGAGAGAGCGATAACACCACATTTAACACACCTGCTCCCCATTCACACCAACGAGTCACATGACACTGGGGAGGGAAAAGAGTTAATCGCGCTCAATTTGGACATTTTCACTTAGGGGTGTACTCACTTTTGTTGCCAGCGAGGCGACCTGCAAACGACTGCCCGGGCGACTTGCAAAACGACTTCTGTATAGAAGTCTATGCAAGTCGCCCCCGAAGTCGTACAGGAACCTTTTTCTAAGTCGGAGCGACTTGCGTCGCTCCCCTTAGAACGGTTCCATAGCACAGAACGGGAGGCGACTTGTCAGGCGACTAGGTCGTCTGACAAGTCGTCCCTGTGTGAATGGGCTCTTATACAAGCTTTACACTCACTACTTTACATTGTAGCAAAGTGTCATTTCTTCAGTGTTGTCACATGAAAAGATAGAATAAAATATTTACAAAAATGTGAGGGTTGCTTATTCGTAGATTTTCGTTCAAATCTCGCTCGCGGCCGCAGGTAGGAGTCGTTACATAGCATTCGTATCATGTTCTAATCGTTGCCATTCGTTGTATCCCCAATGTGGTGTGTTCAGTTCCCGCCGCAGAACTTACGAACCGTTCATACACGGTTCTTCCCCCCGTTGCTTGCCAAATCAAGTTATTTTGTGTGCGTCATGCACGGCGCCACACCACACGCTTCGGATACCTTGCATATGCGCTACAGACTGATGCAGACCCAGTCGCACGGCCATTGTCACAGGTAGGATTCGTTACCTCATTTTGTCATGTCAATTCGTAGCCACTCGCAGTGTCACCCATACCATGTGTTCGGATAACGCAGTGGAACTTACAAATCATTCGTACGCACTTCTCTCATTCCATTTTCCACACCAATCGTTGTTGTCTTACCTCGTGCAAGGCATCACGCCACACCTTCCTGTTACGTTGCACTCCTGCCACAGCCCGAGGCGAACCACTCACATGGCTTATCAATTTGTTACCATTCGTTGTCTCCCATGTCGTTTGTTAGTTCCCTCTATGGAACCTACGAATCGAACGGACGTTGTCCTTATCCCTTATACTGCTCGCTTAGGGGTACGGTAAGCCGCCAAACAAGCCAGGTGTTTCTATCCTTTTCTCAGTAACCCAACTCTCATTCGTTGACACACTTGCAACCACGCAATATCGTCTCAAAAAACCAACATCGTACACATCGAGACCTTGCAACCACACAATATCGTCTCAGCAGCCAAACACTCATGGAGACCCTTGCGACCACACAATGTCGTCTTAGCAGACCAGACAGACCCTTGCAACCACGCAAATTTTGTCTCAAAACAACCTCGTACTCATAACAAAAATCATACTCGTCGAGACCCTTTTAACCACGCAATATCGTCTCACACAACCTCACACTCATCGAGACCCCTGCAACCACGCTATATCGTCCCAGCAACCTGACACTCGTTGAGACCCTTGTGACCAAGCAATATCGTCTCCAGTAGTATAAAACGCTTCATGACGTGCAAAACCGCATACAAACTAACGTACAAACTAATGTGCAAACACACCTCAGGGGCACACAATCAGCCACACAAACACCCGGCGGCACCCAGTTGGCCATTCATCTCCAATCTTATGTGGGCCACTTATGTTTCTCTGTCTGTCTTCTCCCTGAGGTCAGTTCAGGTTTCCATCCGGCACCAGGTTGGACTTTATCCCCCCAGATAACAAAAAAAAAAAAATATATATAATAATAATAATAATAATAATAATAATAATAATAATAATAATAATAATAATATTATATATAGGAGGGGAAGAATGTACAGGTCGCATCTTCGCCAGGGTCAGTCGCACGACAGGGGTGGGCCAGTTCATTTCAGGTAAAAGTCACACCAGGCCCACTGTCAGACGGTTATCCACCACCTCGATGACTTCCTGCTCATCGAACAACCAGTCACACCACTGGCAGATCTAGACAGGTTGAGAATAGTGTTCAGCTACTTCAACGTGCCCATAGCAGAGCATAAAGTGGAAGGCCCGCCACACTCCATCACCTGCCTAGGTGTCACTCTGGACACACGTGCCATACAGGCTAGCCTGCCTCCTGACAAACTAGCCCGTACCAGGACAGTTCTCCACAAATTCACCCGGTCACAAGGGTGCACCATGAGGCAGCTGCAAACCTTACTAGGGATGCTGAACTTCGCGATGAGGATTATTCCTCAAGGATGGTTCTTTAAATCACGGCTTTTAGTCTTCCTCACACCAGTGCAAGATCCAGACCAAGTTCTCAAACTAGACCAAGCAGCAGTAGCAGACTTAGCTATGTGGGCCAAGTTCCTCGCCAGCTTGAATGGCATTTCAATGTTCATCCTGGCAGTGTCAGCTGAGCCACAATAGGTGGTCACCGATGCCGCAGCCTCCATATGCTTCGTGCCCATTTTCGGCCACCACTAGTTCGCTGAACCCTGGCCCCTAGAAATTCTCTTAAATCTCTGGTTTCCCCCAGTCTTCATCACTCTTCGAGCTGTATCCCATCGTGGCAGCTGCCCAGGTCCGGGGCCACACTTGGACAGGACAGACGGTGCTCTTCACCACGGACAATCAGGCCATGGCCGACATCAATAAAAGGTAGATCCAAGTCACTTCCCATTATGTCCTTCCTGCGCAGGCTCGTGCAGCAGTCACCAGTTTAAATATCTTCTGTAGACATATTCCAGGCAATGCAATATTGCAGCTGATGCGCTGTCCTGTTTCAACCTTACTTAGTTTTTCCAGCAGCAGCCTTGAGCCGACCCAACGATTACTCCTGTCCCACCCTGGTCATTGCTGACGATGGACAAAAATTGCACCTTGCCAACGCAACCCAGCTCATCAACCAATCCTTGGCATGCAACACACTGAAGGCCCATCTCACAGCTTGGAACACCTACAGCAAATTTTTGGCCTCTTGCCCCGGGGCAACGATAGGTGATGTTGGACACGTCCTAGCCTTCATATCATATTGCCACACACAGCTAGCCCTTTCTCACAATACCGTCAGGCTATACCTATCCGGCGTCCAAGCATTTTTGTCCTTACAGGACCCCAGTAAACCGTCCGTATTCTCGGCCATGCAGCCAGGTCCCTCCTACGGGGCATACAGAAGCACCAACCCGTAGCTAGTGGCAAATGCCTACCTATCACGAGTGCCATCTTCAGGGACATGTCTGATATCCTAACTCGTTCTCCGCTTGGGGCTTCACCCAGTCTAGTCATCCAAGCGGCCATCTACTTGGCCTTCTACGGTTCCCTATCACCTAGTGAATTTGCCGTCAAGGGCTCCGGCAGTCAGACACTGCTCCAACGCCACCTGACTCGCTTTCGAACCATTAAACCCTACATCTTACAGGTCTCCAAAACACAACAAACCAGCCCCGGGGTTGACATCAACCTGTTTCAGACTAACAACGCCTGTGCCCAGTGACCGTGCTCGACTGGCTACTATCCAATCTACCCAGCCAATCTGATGGTAGCAGTTGCTACCCTTTCTGACCAGCCCCAAGTGGCAGCCGGTTTATCAAGCATGTCAGGATCCTCCTAAGCAACTTGGGCTTCAACCCCAGTCAGTTCTCTGGACATTCCTTTCAGATTGGAGCAGCTTCAGCTGCATCCCAGCTTAGAGTACTAGACCACGTAATCAAGAAATTAGGCAGATGGAAGTCCACTTGCTTTGCCACATACATCCCAAATCCTCAGACGGATATGGCACAAGCCTTCACCAAGCAGGCTTAATAACCACAAGAATCAATAAAGAATTATTCCCCCGAGTCTTTTGTCCCCTTTTCTTGGCATACCGACCAGACCACCAAGGCACACTTCAGGTCTATTTATGTTGCAAGTCTTGTTGCGTGTTTATGTGATCCACATCTCTCTCGGTCATTGGGCCACGACCATAAATAAGAAGGCCAATATGGTGGCCTGAATTCATGGGAGAAGCCCAGAGGGTATTTAAGCAGCCCTCTCGCCCATGCCCTTTGTCAGTTCCAGTGCGCGATACCCTCCCTCCCTTCCCTTTTTCAGGGCACTTCTCAGCACATCCTTCTCCATTAGTTATCTTGGGTATGCCCCTCTTCTTGGCATACCGACCAGACCACCAAGGCACACTTTAGGTCTATTTATGTTGCAAATTTATGTGATCCACATCTCTCTCGGTCATAGGGCCATGAATATATATACACACACACACACACACACACACACCAAATGTGGCATTGGAGGGGGAGAGGGCAGATAAGCGGAGCTTCCAATTTTGGATGGAACTCCGCTTTACAAAGAAAAAAAAAAATAAATAAAAAAATCAGCCCTTTAAGACCGGGAGGCGGAAGTGACATCAGATGTTGCTCTGGTCCTCCAAGGGCATAGAGCCAAGTGAGGGCCATCTTGCTCTCCTGCCCAGCCACGGATCAGATCACTCCCGGGTTATGGCAGCTAGCTGCTGCCATATCCCCGGTATTTAACGTCAAAGTGATGATGTATATTTACAGTTAGGAGGCCGGCAAGTGGTTAACTAGGTTGGCTGTATTCAGGAGGAAGTTACTTAAAGTGGTTATAAAGCTTAAACATTTTAGGCTTAATGCATTCCTTGCATTAAGGTAAAAAAGACATCAGTGTTTAGGCATCTGTATCCTCCCCCATTTTTACTTACCGGAGCCCTCATTCGATCCACCTCCTGGCCTCACAGACTTTGCTGAAGCAGCAGGATCCAATGGCTATCAAGCAAAGCCATTAAAGAGAGCAGAGGGCGGGGCCAAGTCCTGCTGTCTGTGTCAATAGACGCAAACCGTGAGGTTTTGGAGAGAGCCTGCACAAATGCCCCCATAGAAAGCAGATTTACAATCACATTAAAAGGAGAAGTATGGCCGAACAGGTTTGTACGGCCAAAAAAAACATACGTTTTTTAGCCATACTTCTAAAGATCACAGGAGTGTAGTTAGTTTTGTAATCCTGTGATCCATTTTCATCTGACAGCGGGCTAAAGCCTGCTGTCAGCTGACGTCACTCAGCCGGTCCAGGCTCAGGGAAGATCCTGACCATATGGTTGGGATCCACCCAGATGCCTGGACCGGCACCTGGCTCAGCCTTTCCGTGATCCACTGAAAGCTTGAGTCAGCCTCTTCTGCCCCCTCCACAGCCCCAGCGCTCCAGGGCACAGGGGGAGATCTGAGTGATCAGCTGTATTTGATGGCTCAGTTCTCACTGCAAGAGAACTCAGATCGATGCTGCATCCACCTAGGTAAGTATAATTGTTCGATTTTTTTTTAAATCTCAAATTTCTCTTTTAGCGCGTCCCCATTCTCCGATTCAGAGACGAATCAGGGCCGAATCTGTGCCTGAATTTGGCCCTGAAAACGAAGACAAAGATGCACAATTTTTCTGTGCAGTGCTCTCCACAGCCGCCTCAGAGATATGTGAACTGGCTCCATAGAGAGCCGGTCACATTCTCCTGCTATGCGAATTGGATGCGGGGAAATCCGCATAGGTGTGAACCCAGCCTAAAAGAACCACTTGAATAAAAGGTGAAGTAGTCCTTAATCTTTTAGGACTGCCTTATTTGCATTGCATGAACTGGTATGGTGCCTCTCAATCAGATCAACTGCCTGCAAGTCCATCCTCCCTTGTGAAATGACAGGTAGGTGCACAGGAGCATGAAGGTTGTATCTGCGCCCCTTAAACATCTACTTCTTTCTAGATTGCCTTGTGGATGATCTGGCTTTGTCCAATTCTATATACAATATATTACATTACCAAAAGTATTGGGACGCCTGCCTTTACACGCACATGAACTTTAATGGCATCCCAGTCTTAGTCTGTAGGGTTCAAAATTGAGTTGGCCCACCTTTTGCAGCTATTACAGCTTCAACTCTTCTGGGAAGGCTGCCCACAAGATTTAGGAGTGTGTCTATGAGATAGTTTGACATTCTTCCAGAAGCGCATTTGTGAGGTCAGGCACTGATGTTGGACGAGAAGGCCTGGCTCTCAGTCTCTGCTCTAATTCATCTCAAAGGTGTTCTATCGGGTTGAGGTCAGGACTCTGAGTTTGGGGTGGAGGAACTTGACTGGCCTGTACAGAGTCCTGACCTCAACCCGATGGAACTCCTTTGGGATGAATTAGAGCAAGGTCCATAAAGACATGGATGAGTGAGTTTTGGGGTGGAGGAACTTGACTGGCCTGCACACTCATCCATGCCTTTATGGACCTCGTTTTGTGCTCTGGTGCGCAGTCATGTTGGAACAGGAAGGAGCCATCCCCAAACTGTTCCCACAAAGTTGGGAGCATAAAATTGTCCAAAATGTTTTGGTATGCTGATCCCTTTACTGGAAATAAGGGTCCAAACCCAACCCCTGAAAAACAACCCCACACCATAATCCCTGCTCCACCAAATGATTTGGACCAGTGCACAAAGCAAGGTCCATAAAAGACGTGGATGAGCGAGTTTAAGGTGGGGGAACTGGACTGGCCTGCACAGAGTCCTGATCTCAACCCGATAGAACACCTTTGGGATGAATTAGAGCGGAGACTGCAAGCCAGGCCTTCTCAACCAACATCAGTGCCTGACCTCACAAATGCTCTTCTGGAAGAATGGTCAAACATTCCCATAGACACACTCCTAAACCTTGTGGACAGTCTTCCCAGAAGAAATGAAGCTGTTATAGCTGCAAAAGGGTGGGCCAACTCAATATTGAACCCTATGGACTAAGACTGGGATGCCACTAAAGTTCATGTGTATGTAAAGGCAGGCATCCCAATACGTTTGGTAATATAGTGCATTTTTAAAGGTCCCTCAAAAAAAAAAAAAATCAATCATTGATACTCAGTTTACAGTGTATATATATATACAGTGGGCAGGATTGTGGATGGTGTGCATGTGTAACCTAGGTTTCTCACATACACACAGTAAGGGGCTTCAGGGTTTATGGCTGATATGAAGTAAACAAACTTTGTTTTCCCAGAATCTTAATAAGGCCTGGTCTGAGTCCCGGAGCCCAGAGGCTTTGTAGAGCTCTGGCTGGGAGAAAGCCTCCATTCCTAGGTCCAGATTTAACTTGGTAACAAAACCTGATCATAGGTCTCAGTTGTCCCCAGGCCGGTGCATGTGCACAGGAGGTACTTCATCCCGCCACAAAATTGTGCTGGGACTGTACACTGAACTGCACATGAACAGCTCAGTGTACACTCATGGGAAAAAAAAAAAAAAAAAAAGCGCTGAAAGCCACCAGGAAGAATCATCTATAAAACAGAAGATCCATACGCAGCCTCTTCTGTAAGCCTTACTTATCAGCACTTTTTACAAAAGCAACTTTAGTTCCGCTTTAAGCAAGCCCATAAATGTCTCGGAATATCTGAATCTCCGGCATTAGCGCTGGTCGGAAGATGTGCGGAGGGGCTGTATCGTTGTCCTTGTTACGCTGAAAACAACAGCAGGGAAACACACACGGCTTATTAGAGTTCTATTGATTTCTTTCAGGTATCTGTCCGAGTGGAGGCGGCGGGGCTCGGAATTCTCCCACTGCCCCCTCCCTGTCAGCTCCTGCTCTGCATCCTCCTCCGCTGTGGAGAAAACCACTCAGGCTTCCCCTGCTTGCGGGGGCCGTATGGAAGATACCGCAGAAGTAGATGGGGAAAGGGAAGCTTTGAGAATTCTTCATTATATGGAGAAAGATTTTTACAATCTAGCTAGAGAGATGTGATACTCTAATCCTCATTACTGCTCCCTCTGACCTAGCATGCCTCTGGACAGGACAACCTGCTCTGTCCTTGTAAACATCTCAAAGTATTCAGAAGGGAATTCCAGCTTATGGAGATATTCCTCATAACGATTTACCTGTTTAACGACCATTTGGACTGACGACCGCCTCTCCCCACCCAATCGACACGCTATACATCATTGTATTATACAGTGCAGAATTTGTGTTCTGTACTTATGCAAATTAAAACAATGCTATTGAGCTGGAGTTTTGTGTTTAGACCTTTTTTTTCCCCCACAATACAGTACAGTAGTTAAGAATGCTTGAAATATTGATTAGTTGTGGCTCCTCGTTTAACGACCTGGTTGTTGGAACAAAGCTTGTTTTTTTTTTTTGGTAATAAACTAGATGGGGCTATAACTTGGTATGTTAAAAGAACCTCTGAGTCATTGCCAGGTTTATAAATGGGCAATGGCTCCAGGCCCTCTGCTATAAAGGCATAGAGCCCCCCCCTAAATAAAAATATAATTTAAAAAAATACACTATATTACCAAAAGTATTGAGACACCTGCCTTTACACGCACATGAACTTTAATGGCATCCCAGTCTGTAGGGTTCAATACTGAGTTGGCCCACCCTTTGCAGCTAGAACAGCTTCAACTCTTCTGGGAAGGCTGTTCACAAGGTTTAGGAGTGTGTCTATGGGAATGTTTGATCATTCTTCTAGAAGCGCATTTGTGAGGTCAGGCACTGATGTGGAGGAGAAGGCACTGGCTCGCAGTTTCCACTCTGATTCATCCCAAAGGTGTTCTATCGGGTTGAGGTCGGGACTCACATGGGCAGGCCAGTCAAGTTCCTCCACCCCAAACTCGCTCATCCATGTCTTTATGGACCTTGCTTTGTGCACTGGTGCGCAGTCATGTTGGAACAACCCCAAACTGTTCCCACAAAGCTGGGAGCATGAAATTGTCCAAAATGTCTTGGTATGCTGACGCCTATAGAGTTCCTTTTACTGTAATTAAGGGGCCAAGCCCAACCCCTGAAAAATAACCCCACATCATAACCCCCCCCTCCACCAAATGATTTGGACCAGTGTACAAAGCAAGGTCCATAACGACATGGATGAGCGAGTTCGGGGTGGAGGAACTTGACTGGCCTGCACAGAGTCCTGATCTTAACCAGATAGAACACCAGGCCTTCTTGTCCAACATCAGTGCCTGACCTCACAAATGCGCTTCTGGAAGAATGGTCAAACGCTCCCATAGACACACTCCTATACCTTGTGGATGGCCATCCCCAAACTGTTCCCACAAAGTTGAGAGAATGAAATTGTCCAAAATGTCTTGGTATGCTGACGCCTTAAGAGCTCCCTTCACTGGAACTAAGGGGCCAGGCCTAACCCCTGAAGAACAACCCCACACCATAATCCCCCCTCCACCAAATGATTTGGACCTGAGCTCACTGCGCGCTGGGCTGTGGAGGGGGACAGGAACGGCCGGCTCAAGCCCTCAGTGGCTCGATGGGAGACTGAACCGGGTACCGGTCCAGGCATGTGGGCGGATTCCACCTTCATTGTTGCTCTAGCCTGGGTCGGCTCTGATGTCAGCAGACAGCGGACTTCAGCACACTGTCTGCTGAAAACAGGTCACAAGAGTGCAGAACAAACTGCACTCCTGTGATCCACAGGAGAAGTACAGTCAAACAAGCTTTGGCTGTACTTCTATTAAGTGAACCATGTATAAAGCACCAGGCATTTTTGTGTTTATTAAAAGTCAGCAGCTACAAAAACTGTAGCAGATGATTTTTAAAAAACTGACACTTGCCTGTCCCAGGATCCAGCGATGTGCTCACCCAAGCTGTGCTTTCAAGCGGTCTTCTGTCCCAGGCGTCTCAACTGTGGGCACCTGGCTGTGACTTTTTACAGCTTCACAGGCAGTTGCCCACTGTGCATGCACGAGCTGGGCTATGCAACGTGAATGGTCCCGCAGTCTCCTGCGGGGGGGGGTTAGGAGAACTTCCTCTTAGATCACCTAGGTAAGTCGAGCGTAAGTGGGAGCGGGTACCTCTAAAAAACAGGTACCCACTCTAACCCCCCACCACCGCCACCACAACAAAGCCATTTGCTAAAGGGATGAAGCTCCACTTTAAGGAAGATAGCTTATGACTATGTGTGTGCGCGCGTAAGTGCCTGTGTTTTAAAAATGTGCAACCATCATTAAGAAAGCAAACCAACTCCATAGTTATTGGTTAGAAAAGGCAATCACAGAGGACATTTAGTATAAAAGGTAGTTCTAGTCAGCACCATCAGGCTACACCAACCTCTATGTTCCATTTTATATTTTTATGTGGACAGCGGATGTAGATCTAGATTTAGAAACTACTAGTCACCTAGCTATGTTCTTTGTAGCTTGCATAACCTAAAGTTCTACTTGGTGTTTTTGGAGTGCCCTGGGTCCCGCAAGGTCTAAATCCAGCCCTGCTGTGCGTAACGTTATCTAGAGTCTCCGTCCCCAGTACAGAGAATTCAGTTCCTGTCCTAGTTACCGGGGTCAGAGCGACAGAAAGGTATTGGAAATTTCTTCAATGGGGTAGCAAACAAAAAACACGATTTTTAGTAGAGTGGGGAAAACCTTGAAACTGAGCTTATGAATGCTTTCTGCCAGTTCCTGTCTCTGGTGACTTCTGTTACTCAATTTTTTTTCCCCTAAGGATCACAAGGGTACTGAATGAAAGGAAACTGAAAATGCAAAGGACAGAACTAGAATGCTGCCCAATCAGATCATAGTTCTGGAGTCACCGTTTCCCTGTTATCCACCATTATGGACTTATAAGATAGAGATACTGTAAATTAATATGTATGAGTGTTCCCACATTGCCTTGGTCATAAAGTTACATTTTTGTGCCAGCTCATCACACCACAGAAATGAAGCACAGCTGAAACTGGAAGAAAAGTCGCTCTAACAATTGTTAAAAATGTTCCCTCCCCCCTCCTCCTAGCTATCCTGTATAAAAAAAAAAAAAGGTTTGTATACTTACCCATTTTTAATCTGCTCAGGTCTGATCACGTGATCCCGCCCTTTTGGCTCCCCTGTGTCCACGAGTGGCTGCTGCAGGGGAGAAGCGGGATCACGCACGGCTGGGCTATGGAAGCCTATGGGTGACATTACGGCTCCCAGAATTCAGAGCCGTTGTTGAGCCCTCCTTTATACGGAGCTGCAGGATCACATGACCAGATCAGAATGGAGTAAAAATAGGCAAGTATACAGATCTTTTTTATTACTATTGTTAGGCAGGATAGGTGAAAGGAGGGAGGGAGGGAACATTTTGAAGAATAGATATAGTTAGGCTTTCTTCCACTTTAAAAGGGCATCTGACAGTTTATTCTTTAAAAATAAAATTCCTACCAAGCGTAGACACGACAATGTGGCTGACATTATGTTGGTTTACTTTTCTGTGCACCTCTCTGAATTAGGTCTCAACTACCCTGGCCTCAGTCTAAGCCCCATTCAACATATCCAGTGTCCAATAGGATGCTTACATTGAAAAAGGGAGAAGGTGCACAGGGCTCGGGTACAGTAGCAGGTTTTAGCCTAGCTCTGATGCACCAGTAGAATTTGTGTTTTCAGAACATTCATTAGATTTTTTTTCAAGGTAAGTGGGGTCAAATCAATGATTGTTTTCAACTGCAGTGAGGAGAAAATTAAAAAAAAAAAAAAAAAAAAAAAAAAAAGGAGGATGGAAACATTTTTGAACATATTGTAATGTTAGACAAAAAAAAAGAAACATCTGGGATTTCATTCAAGTAGTAAGTCCGGACGAAATGGTAAAGGGTTTTAAATGCAATTGGTTGACTCAATGATGGTAAGATCGAATGCTCCGACAATGGACCTTCCAGGAATGTTTGAACAAAATATATTACCTGTGTATGGCCAAAGCTAGCCTCCAATTTGGGCAAGTCAAGTCTTTACCGACAAAGTAAAACCAGAATCAGGAGGTACAGAGGAGGGTTGTTTAACATAAATAACCTTTTGGCAGTCTGCAAAGGAGAACATTTCTTTTAAATCCTAAAAACAGTTGAGAGGTTGACATCAAGAAAAACGGGTGGACCATACACAAGCCACAAATCAGGTGACATTTTAGGATTACGGTAGGACAAGGAACGCACTCCAGCATACACACGAATGAGGTCTGGTGTGACTCTTCATTCCTTTTTGCGCAGCCTTTGTAGTCTTAAACATGGCACTTTTTTATCTTTTGGACCTTTCTATAACAGGTTTCCCCATACTTGTATATGCCTGTTTAGCTGTAGCAATGGAGAAATAGACCTCACTACTTATACTACCACATCTTTCTGCAGGTTAAAGAAGATCTCTGGTCTCAGCAAATACTTTCCTTTTATAACATCAGCAATACAAACAAGAGTTATTTTTGACAATCCAATAGAAGCTTACATGAAAAATCTCCCTTCATGTTGTGAGTTCTGCCTGTCTGCTGACCATCTCTTTCCACAACTTCCTGGATTCCCTACATGCTTTGCAGCTTCTCCGCCAATGTTTATTGATTTCTGAGGACTACATATCCCATGGTACTTTGCTGCCTGCAAGCAGGGATTCCTGTACTGACTCCGCCTCCTGAAACTCCTCCTCTCATCACCTCTAGTTCACAAGGCGGGCTCTGTGAAACATGTTCTAGGACATAGTGACTACTTGTCACAGAATTCAAGGAAGTAAATGTGTGGGAGCTTCACAAAGTACATTTACAAACTTCCATATCATTTAGATAAGTTCAGGAGTAGGCAAAGAATATAGGATTTTACAATTAGACCAGTGATTCCCAAACTGCGCCCGGGGGCCGGATGTGGCCCTTTGCCTGCCTTTATCTGGTCCTTGGGGCACTATTCCAATTGACAAACACCATTCTCTCTACTGACACCATCAATGGGGCACAATTCCTCCTATTAAAACCAATGATGGGGAACTATTCCTCCAACTGATACCAATGGTGGGGAACTATTCCTTCCACTGATACCAATGGTGGGGAACTATTCCTTCTACTGATACCAATGATGGGGAACTATTCCTTCCACTGATACCAATGGTGGGGAACTATTCCTTCTACTGATACCAATGATGGGGAACTATTCCTTCCACTGATACCAATGGTGGGGAACTATTCCTTCCACAGATACCAATGGTGGGGAACTGTTCCTTCTACTGATACCAATGATGGGGAACTATTCCTCCAATACCAACAACGGGGCAATATTCCTCCAATACCAATGATGGGACACTATTCCTCCAACTGATACCAACGATGGCGCACTGACGCTACTTCCACTAGCCACAGCCCAGGCCGCTAAAGCCTGAAGGACAGTAAACTGGCCCTTTGTTTAGAAAGTTTGGAGACCCCCTGATTTAGACCACACACTTTTAGGCTGGTCATACATGGTCGAATTTACAAAGGCATTTTCTTTTGAAAATCAGAAAATTTGTGCGTTTTGTGATCCGATGATGCCACCATTGATTTTGAAATTCGGCCAACCAAGCCTTCAATTTCACCTCATTGTTGCTACAGAAAAGAATTTTCGTGGATGGGAATAGTCTTTTCTTTCCCGGGAATTTTCTTTTCTTGCACATGCGCATTTCTTTTTTGATTACATTTTTCGTACGATTCTCCCATCATTGATTAGAAAAATCGTTCGTTTTTCAAAAAATTTCTTACATGTCCGATTACTCAAATTTGATTGCCACACGAAAATCGGCTGTTGCTGCAGCCCACTAATGGTGCAAAATACGAATGAAAATTGTTAGATAAGATTTTTCGAAAGCAAATTCTTTCAAAATTCGACCCATGTATGGCCTGCTTAATACTGACCACGTCTTAGCCTTCTGTGTTTAAAGTAGACAAAATTAAAGTTCGCAAAAATCATAGGAGACATGATGGCATTACCAAAATCACATCATTAGGAGTAAAAAAAAAAACAAAAAAAAAACACCCCACATCCCCCTTTAGTTCCTCTTTAACCCAGACAGACCTGGAGCCCCCATCTCCCTGTTTTTCTCCATGGCTCCCCTGGTGGAGATTGATGGTGTCAGTGTCTGGCAAAGAATAAAGTGAGCTCAGCAGCCGTGTTAATATGATCCATACATCAGAAGGACGACGCTGGGAATCGCAACCATTTATCAGTCCTGAGCGGTGAATGCTGAGCTTGGTGGTATGAACTTCTCATTTTCCCGAGTGTTTCAGAGCGCTTTCGTTGCATATCTATTGCAAGGCGCAAAATGAGGAAATGTCGGAGCCAGAGTAAATGTTCTATAGCAGTTTGTAAAGCTCAAGAAATATTTAATGTCATGGACAATACTGGCATGCTCTTCACACTGATCATTGCAATGCCTTGTGCGATACTGTGATTAAATATTCTAACTCGTTCGTTGAAATGATGTGGGGGGGGGGGGGATTTACTAAAACTGGAGTGTGCAAAATCTGGTGCAGCTCAGCATACTAACCAATCAGCTTCCAGGTTTTGTTGTCAAAGCTGAATTGAACAAGTTGAAGTTAGAAACTATTTGGATACCATGCACAACTGCACCAGATTCTGAGTGCTCCAGTTTTAGTAATCTCCCCAATGAGACCAGGGCCTGGTGATTTCTTCCCAAACCTTCTGTGACCAAACTGTAAAAAATAAATTAAAAATATTGGAATGCAGAATTTTTCTTTAAAATGTATTAAAGGGGAGTATTGAGTATAACCACTTCAGCACCGGAAGATTTGGCTGCTCAATGACCAGGCCATTTTTTGCGATACGGCACTGCGTCGCTCTAACTGACAATTGCGTAGTCGTGTGACACTGTCCCCCAACAAAATTAACGTCCTTTTTTTTCCCACAAATAGAGCTTTCTTTTGGTGGTATTTGATCACCTCTGCAATTTTTATTTTTTGCGATATAAACAAAAAGAGTGACAATTTTGAAAAAAAAAAAAAAAAAAAAAAAAAAAAAAAACACTATTTTGTACTTTTTGCTGTAATAAATAGCCCCATTTTTTTTTTTTTTTTTTTAAAGCTATTTTTTTCCCTCAGTTTAGGCCGATGTATTCTTCTACATATTTTTGGTAATAATAAAAAAAAAAAAAATCGTATATTGATTGGTTTGCGCAAAAGTTATAGCATCTACAAAATAGGGGATAGATTTATGGCATTATTATTATTTTTTACTAGTAATGGCGTGATCTGCGATTTTTAATAAAAACTGCGACATTATGGCGGACACATCAGCCACTGTTGACACATTTTTGGGTCGATTGACAATTACACAGCAATCAGTGCTATAAAAATCCACTGATTACTGTATATATGTCACTGGAAGGGAAGGGGTTAACACTAGGGGGCGATCAAGAGTTTAACTATGTTCCCTAGTGTTCTAACTGGGGGGGCTGACTACAGGAGATGAGCGATCATGGTTCCTAGCTCTTAGGAACTCACAATCTCTCTCTCCTCTCCTCACAGAACCTCTTCCACACACACACGTCCCTGTTCTGCCTCTCGTGCCCATGAGCGCTCATGGCTGGCGGTCATGAGCATCGGCACCCCCACTGTGCAGCGGGCGCGCGTGCCTACTATCGGACGTATAGCTACGGACGGAAGTATAGCTAGGACGGTTCACGGGATCATGCCGACCTGCCGCCGTATAATGACAGCGGCTGGTCAGCAAGTGGTTAACCACTTGCCGACCGCCTTCCGGAGATAGGTACAGAGAGGCAGAATGGGGATCTGTAAACAAGGCAGATCTCCGTTCTGCAGGAGACAACACAGAGATCTGCTGTTCCTAGTGATCAGGAACAGGGATCTCTTTGTTGTCCCAATGAGCCCATCCCCCACACACCTAGGGAACACAGTTAACCCCTTGATCACCCCCCTAGTGTTAACCCCTTCCCTGCCAGTGTCATTTATACATTGATCAGTGCATTTTTTCTTTTAGCACTGATCACTGTATTGGTGTCACTGGTCCCCAAAAAGTGTCACTTGGGGTCAGATTTGTCCGCCGCAATCTCTCTAAAAATCGCAGATCACCGTCATTATCAGTAAAAAAAAAGTCCATAAATCTATCCCCCATTTTGAAGGCGCTATAACTTTTGCACAAACCAATCAATATACGCTTATTGCGATTTTTTTTTTACCAAAAATATGTAGCAGAATACATATCGGCCTTAAACGGTGAATAAATGTTTCATTTTTATTTATTTTTTGGATATGTATTATAGCAGAAGGTAAAAAATCTTTTTTTTTTTTTTCAAAATTGTCGGTCCTTTTTTTGTTTATAGCGCAAAAAATAAAAACCGCAGAGGTGATCAAATACCACCAAAGGAAAGCTCTATTTGTGGGAAAAAAAAGTTTTGTTTGGGTACAACGTTGCATGACTGCGCAATTGTTCGTTAAAGCGAAGCAGTGCCGTATCGCAAAAAATGGCCTGGACATTAAGGGGGTAAATCCTTCTGGGGGTGAAGAGGTTAAAGCGGATCTCCGCCCTCCCCACCCCATTTTTTTTTCAGCCCATTCTAAACTTTGCTACCGGTTGTAACCATTTTAGATATTCACCTGCCAAGCAGATCCAGTGGTGTCTTGCAAAATACTTAGTTCTGCCCACGCTGGGTCCCACGCTGCCATCTTCTTATGCAACGTCATCGAGAGGCCTGCCAGATCTTCTGGGTTTAGCCACTGGCCTCATGATGTTGCGCCTCTAGGCCTGCCCCACTCCTCCTTTCTCAATGCAATGAAGAGGAGACAACCTATATTTGAGGATGAAGATCAGCTTTAAAATGTGTGTTTGACAGTATAATCAGCATTCCATATTAAAAAGTGTTACTAAACCCAGGACCCTGCATTCATTATACCTGGTCTCCCACAGTACACAGAACATGGAAATGCAAAAGTTTTAGTAAATATAAACTGCTAAATACCTTTTCTCATCAGCAGTATATAGCAGTCTTGTGACTTCTATCGGTTCCTAGTAAAGATTGTAGGAGTTTTCATACTGCACTGAGCTGTCCTATCAGGATCCAGGACCCCTGACCCTCTGTCTGGACAGTGCTGATCACACGCTCTCTCCCAAGAAAAAAAAAAACCCTCTCTAGCAATACACACCAAACTGAGCATGTGCAGCCTGACTCCAAAGGCTCTGTCTTATCCGGACATGTTCTGGCATCAGTGGAAGAAGGGGAGGATCAGAGAAGACAGGATCGAACAGCCTTTTTACACAATGCAGAGGTTTAACCCCTTAGTGCACAGGTGTCAAACACAAGGCCTGCGGGCCAAATCCGGCCCTCCAGGCCATTTCATGTGGCCCTCGCACCTCTCCTGAAGCTGCGGGAGAGCTCCAGCCCTCCTCTGGTCCTCCTCCAGACCCTTACTTTCTGCTTTTAAGCAATGCATCCAGCTTCTTCCCAGCAGCAGCATAAGGAAAGGGGGGGGTGCACTGTGATATAAGGGAGAGTAGGGGACTCAACTTCTGATGGTGGGGTGGCTCTTGAAATCTAATGTAAGGGGAGGGGGATGCGCTGGACATCTAATCTTACAGATACAACCGGCCATGAGGGTAATGAGGACAATCACAATGCTGATGCGGCCCATGATGAAATGGAGTTTGACACCCCTGCCTTAGTGAGTATAACAAGCAAGCTTTACTACATATATACACAGATTTTACTGTTGTGGATTTAGTAACACTTTAAGTGACAAAACTAACTGAGGCCTTATACTAGGCAAAACTTTATAAGCAGTCACAGCAGTTTTATGTCAGTAAAATGTGACTCTCGGAGAAATTCATTCGATTTAATGAGGGTGGCTTTTGATTTTTAAGGGTGCAGTGGGCTTTAAATTGTTATGGAATCTCTTTCCAGCTATGGTGGACCTATTCTTGTGCCAAAAAAAAAAAAAAAAGAGCTTATTAGCCTCATTATTTTACAGGTTTTTAAAGAATAAAAAAGTATCAGTAAAAAGAAATGTTGGCAGTACACAAATATCAAATACACAGACAAAAAAAAAAAAAAATTAAAAAAAAAGTACAGATACTAAAAAGGTGTATGTAAAAAGCAGTAATTAAAGAAAATACTCACTGCAGATGAAGCTTCCTGGTTCATGTATTATAAAGGACAGCGATTCCTTCACTTGCAATGGATGTTTGCAGAATGTCACATCCACTGCTTTTTTTTTTTAGAATCATACTTACCTAGCTGGATGCTGCATCCGTCCCCTGGCGCCTCTGAGAACCCGAGTGATCAAACACCGCCGATTGCTCGGTTCTCACAGTTCCGTGATCAGAGAGCTGCTGTCAGTCACCAGCTCCCTGCTCTGCCCCGCACTCACTGGAGCGCCAGGCTGTGGAGGGGGCAGGAAGGGCAGGTTCAGGCTCTCAGCAGCTCGCTGAGAGGCTGATCCCGGTGTCGGTCCAGGCATGTGGCCGGATCCCAACCATATGGCCGCGATCTTTCCAGAGCCTGGACCGGCTCTGTGATGTCAGCCAACTAAAAAAAAAAAAAAAAAAAAGAAGAGGTCACAGGAGTGCAAAACGAACTGCACTCCTGGGATCCAGGAGAAGTACAGCCAAACGAGCTTTGGCTGTTTGTTACCTTTAAACTAAAAATACTACTCTGCGCCCCCCCCTCCAAATATGGGGGGAAAAAAAAAAAAATTATCCCTCAAGTAAATTTCTCTAAAGCAGCTCAATGAGAGAAATTAGGAGTTTCCGCTTGCCAATGGCAAAAATCAATACATTTGAACAGATATAAATCCTGAATAATAATTATTATTAATCACTCCACTCTTAGAGATGAATAGGGATTATGGTGGAGTTAGCTGGGTCTGGAGATGTGTATATGGACTGATCTGTATAACTTGGCATCCTTTGCTCGGAAAGCCTAGGATGATGATGTTTATAACCAAATTTTTAGAGTGCACAAAGCAAGGTCCATAAAGACATGGATGAGCGAGTTTGGGGGTGGAAGAACTTGACTGGCCTCCACAGAGTCCTGACCCCAACCCGATAGAACACCTTTTGAATCAATTAGAGTGGAGACTGCAAACTAGGCCTTCTCGTCCAACATCAGTGCCTCACAAATGCGCTTCTGGAAGAATGGTCAAACATTCCCATAGACACACTCCTAAACCTTGTGGACAGCCTTCCCAGAAGAGTTGAAGCTGTTATAGCTGCAAAAGGTGGGGCAAATCAATATTGAACCCTGCGGACTAAGACTGGGATGCCAATAAAGTTAATTTGCAGGTAAAGGCAGGTGTCACAATACTTTTGGCAATATAGCGTATGTGTAAACCCAGTCTTAATTTCAACTTTTTTCTGAAATTCGGAGTTTGGCTCTATTTTAGTTATTTAAAAAGGAGCTTGTGGAGGACAGATATTAGAGCCGATTTTGATAGCTTAACCTGCAGTCATTTTTCAATTTTCCATCTTTCCATCTATTAAATCTTCTGCCCTTGTTGTTTTAACTTTGGATAGTAAAACATTTTTTCTTCTGCCAGTAAATTCCTTATACAGCCCACTTCCTGTTTCTTGTCTGGTAAAAAGCCTAGGCTTATGACATCATGAACAGCTCTCTCTCGCATTCCTGAGAGTTTGCCAGGAAGGGAGGGGGGATGAGTTATAGGAGGGCCAATGAGAGCTGCAGAGCTGGAGGTGTGCCTCTGTTTAGACCCAGGAAGTGAACAGGCAGCAGCTTTAGCTGCCCACAGTTAAAATGGATGCAGCCAGACTTAATGGAGGGAGATTTCTGCAACATATTTGGCAAGTACAGAATCGCAGTATATATAAAATAATATGCAAAGTGGTTGGAGGGAAGCTTCAGAATGGCAAATATGTTATTGTGAGCAGACTGCAGTTCCTTTTTAAAGTGGATGTAAACCTGATTCATGAAATTTGAGCTGGGCACATTCAGTATATCTGCAGTTTTCTTATCTCTCTTCAAAACACTAAGTCCTGTGGCTTTCTCCTGCTCAGTTCTTCTGTTATCATCATGATAACTAATGAAAAGTTCTCCAACACAGGAGATAAAAGCAGCCTGAAATGTGTGTGTGGGTTGTTGATTAGATTAGCAGAGAGCTTGCTGTGTCACAGGACAGTTCTGCAAGTCTCTGCATGTGTGTGGGGCCTTTCCTCCAATCAGCTGTCTTGGCTGTATGCCCAGACTTCACACTCAGTGCTGAACAGGAAGAGAAAATCCATAACACAATCTGAACTTTCTAAAGAATATATAAAGCTGAAGACAGCAGATATACATGTAAAACTTATGTAGGGAGATTTGTTTCATCTCTGTGTATCATCTGAGGCTGTTCACTTCACTGGGTATATGTGAGGGTTTACATCCACTTTAAAAAAGTGTTTGTAAACCTCAGACACAAAATATGAACAAAGCATATCCCTCTATAGCAGTGGTTCTCCACCTTTCTAGTGCCGTGACCCCTTGATAAAATTTCCCAAATTGTGGGGACCCCTAACAGTAAAA
This sequence comes from Aquarana catesbeiana, assembly GCF_042186555.1. Lineage (NCBI taxonomy): Eukaryota > Metazoa > Chordata > Amphibia > Anura > Ranidae > Aquarana > Aquarana catesbeiana. The sequence continues at coordinate 617,866,986 of NC_133326.1, forward strand.
TTATTTTTGTTGGTCCTTCGTTGCTGTAATTTTGGGACTGTTATGAATCGAAATATAAATATCTGATATGCAGGATGTATTTTCATTCCTACAAATTTACCATCTTAAAGCGTAGTGATTAATCACAAAAACAATCTGTAATATACAGTGCAAAATATTTAACATATAAAAGTTACAAAATGAATAAAATGCCCCACCAAGAGACAGGGTAAGTGCCGGGCAGACGGCGGGGCACAGTGGGAGCATTGATATGGCACGGTGGCAGCATTTGATGGCACAGTAGGAGCATTTGATATGGCATAGTGGCTGTTTTTGGTGGGCACAGTGGTTGTGTTTGATGGGCACAGCGGCGACAATTGATGGGCACAGTGGCGGCAATTGATGGGCACAGTGGCTGCATTTGATGGCACAGTGGCGGAAATTGATGGGCACAGTGGCTGCATTTGATGGCACAGTGGCGACAATTGATTGGCACAGTGGCGGCGTTTGATGGCCACAGTGGCGGCAATTGATGTACAAAAATGCTTTTATTAATTAGTATCTCTGACTTACCAAATCACTGGTGTTCCGTCAGAATCAGCAAGCCATCTGTGTTAACCGGAAAAGACGTTTTGTTGCCGCCATCCTGGTAGACTCGTCCTCAGCAAGCGGACTTCGGTGGGTGTAAAAAGATGTTCGCTTGCCAACTTCTAAGTGTAGCCTAACTGTGGATGAGAGTACCAAGATGGCGCTGACGGAACGTCACTTCTGTGCGGTCTCTTCTCTCCTGGAAGTGACATCTCGCTGGCCGAGACGGACAGACTCCGGCGTAACACAGTATCTTCGGGTCAGTCTCAGCCAACATTCGGGACCCTCTGGCAAATCGGCAATCGACCCCCAGGTTGAGAACCGCTGCTCTATAGTGTATTATTGTCTCAATTAAAAGCACCAAGTGTTTATTTTGCTTCGTTCCTCTGTTTTCAGCAGGAGTCACATTTGAAGTTTTCCTGACACCAAGAGAAAAATGGTGACAGGGGAGGGATCTCCAGCTGATAGATGGCCTTGTTTCTGTTCCTGTGTGATGTGTGAAGGGGGGGGGGGGGGGGGGGGAGTCTCTCATCTGGACTTTGAACAGATGTAGAGAAGAGAAGACTGCAGATAGATAGACAGGTACAACTTATGTAGGAGGATTTGTTTCATCTCTGTGTGTCACCTGATGATATACCCAGTGAGGGGGCTATGTAGGCTCACTCCCACCAGATGTGTTGAGCTGTATTAATTAGCAGGCTCAAGGCAAGGACACAGAGAACGCAGTTTTCTATGTGCCCTGGTAAAGTGAATTGTACTGTTTAATTTTTCTTTTAAACTTTCTTCCTTTTATTATATCCTACTAGGGAGTCGTCGGCCTCTAATGAGCATGCGCTCAACAAAGTCTAAAGTATTAAAGCTGAACTCCACTTTTGTTGAGAAAAAAAAAAAAAAAAAACACAACATTCCCCTACGGGAGATCTATGTACATTACAAGGATTATAACAAACTTTGTTGCAGATTCCTAACTTTTTGTTATTCTGAAGAAATCCCTGTGCGTTTCTCTGTGCTGAGTGGGTCTAATGGGAGTGGTTTCATAATTATCAGTCAGCTGTGGCAGCTGCAGAGCACTAATGAGGAATGCTGCTGGCCCTGTATCCCTTTAGACGTGTTCCTATTGGAAATATCTCACCAAAAATGACATTTTTGTTGCAAGGGTCTGACTTAGGCAGACTTCTGGGGAAATTGGTGAGCCAATCACACAAGCAGGAAATGATGTTTCTGGGGAGTGGTCACATTCTGTGTACAGAACAACACCAGGTAGCCATGTTGCATTGCATTTATAGAAAATTACAGCGGCTGCAGATCGAAAAGGAAAGGTAATTTTTTAATAACATTCAATTACAATATGACTTGCATCGCAATTGTACACACTATATTATTTTTCTCTTTAATTGCAATTTTTTTTTCCCCCATGAAAGTGGAGTTGCCCTTTAAGGCAAGGCCCTATGCACATGGATGCTTACTTACCAGCTCCTGTGTGCCGAGGCGTAAAAGCCACAGGTGCCACACAGAGCCTCTAATATTAATAAATACCGTATATCACACTGCCACATTTGGGGAGAAGTGCGGGGCAGCCATGCGTCGTAAACTCCAATGCACAAGCCATCGACATTCACCCAAGCACGACTGTGTACACTACAGCATCTTAGCAAACAATACAATTTCTCTTACTGGATGGTGGGCCAATAGATGGGTGGATTGGGTGCAGTTTCAGGTTATGGGGCTTAGCTATTAAGGAGACTGTCAGCAGACCATTTATTTAAAAAAAACAGATTTAAGACTATATGTGCTTTTTATGTATGCTAAGAATGTCATTTACCTGTAAAAACCTTCCTTGTGTAGACATGCAAAATCCCTAAGACTGCTCAGCGCCACCATTATGGAAGTGATATCAGCACCTCTGCAGACTCCTCAACCCATACAGTATAGTATTCCTTCACTCCTCCCCTTGCTACCAAATAAAAAGTTTTGCAATGAGGTGAGGGGAGGGGAAAAGGAGCTGGGCCAGCAAAGACAATAATTAGAGACTCCAGAACAGGGGAGACGGCTATGACATGCGAGGAGAGATGGGACCTGTGCTAGGGAACTGACTTATACTGTACTAATCAAATTTAATAGAAAGCTCAGAGGCACACTGAAAATAAAAAGGAATCATTTATGAAAAGGTAAAACATTGCAAGTTAGCATTTAGATACTTTGATTTTTCTGTGTTTTTGCCTGCAATATTTTAAGCTGGCGATTGGGGTCTCAATAAGAGGACAACTTTCACTATAATATTCTAACCTGATAACTGTATGGGGTAAATACATCTACTGGCAGGGGCGTTGTTAGTTCTACAAAAGATAGCAGCGTAATACAGAAAGTCATATGCTTGGGCGGGCATACACATGTTTATACAGTAATGTGCGTGTGTATATATCCCCAGAGAGCCCCCCACTTACATCAGGCTCCCCAGAGAGCCTCCCCTTGCATCAGGGTCCCCAGAGAGCCTCCCCTTGCATCAGGGTCCCCAGAGAGCCTCCCCTTGCATCAGGGTCCCCAGAGAGCCTCCCCTTGCATCAGGGTCCCCAGAGAGCCTCCCCTTGCATCAGGGTCCCCAGAGAGCCCCCCCACTTACATCAGGTTCCCCAGAGAACCTCCCCTCCCCTTGGGGACCTCTGCAGAGACTCGGGGCTATGGGCCCCAGATTCGGGGCTATAGCCCCAAAAGCCACCCCCTAGCGACGCCACTGTCTACTGGTATTATTATTATATTACTGGTAATACCTTTTGCCCAACCTGAATGCTCTACAATGGCTCACTAAATCCCTACCACTAAATTACAGTGTTTCTCATTTCTAGTTACAGTTGCAATGCAAATCCTAGATTCCACTACAAATTGGTGCAGCAGAGGGGGCCAAAACCTGATATCACCAGTGGCGGTGCATCCATAAGGGCGCACGGGCGCAGCCCCCTCTCTCCTGCCACCCCCTCTAGCACCAATAGATAGATATATTCATGCAATGCACTCAGCTGTTAGAAAAGTGAATGAATATTCACTTTCCTAACACTAAACCACCTCTCCACCAATCAGGTGCTCGGATCTGTTACCCCGTCACCTGATCGGCCGCCCATCTAGTGGCCCACCATTGTGTATCAGGCGTCCAATTATAGCAGAGGGCAGGAAGAGAGGACGGGAGAAGACATCGAGGAGCTGTCCCACCGAGACAGGGTAAGGGCAGACAGTGGGCAGGGGGCACACTGGCAGCGTTCGATGGGGCACACTGGCAGCGTTCGATGGGGCACACTGGCAGCGTTCGATGGGGGTTTTTTTTCAGAATTTTTCAGTTTTTTGCGCCCCCCCAAAAAAAAATTTTGGAACACTAGCAGCCACTGGATATCACTAGGTCTAGTTTTCCTGGAAAGTCGCAGAACTGATGACTTACAGAAAGCTGTAGGTGGTATAATCCAAAATTCTGAACTGTTCTTGATGTCCATAAAAACCAATCAACTTCTCTCTTTCATTCTCCTGTGCTGTACTAGACAAATGAGAAAGACACAATCTATTGTTCTTCTTTCACACACTTCCACTTACATGACCCACTATTAGTTTCGAGAAGGATGGCTTTTTAAAAGAAATTCACAAGGGCAGGGGAATTCTAAAAAGTACATTTTGCTAATGTTTAATGGCCTGTAAAATCTATTAACTACTCATACCCACAATGCTTTCACATCAGCAGGCTTGGCTGAGACATGCAGCAATCCATTCCACAAAGCAGCCAATAATGAGATAACGCATAAGCTTAGTGAATGGATAGTGTCCTTTTCTGTGAAAAACTTTTTGAAAAAAAAAAAATAATATATAAAGTTTTCTTTATTTCTGTTGTAAAATTTGGCAAATAAGTAATTTTTCTTCTTCACTGATGTGCGCCGATGTGGCTGCACTGATGGGCAATAATGACGAGGCACGGATGAGGCTGCACTGATAAGGTGGCATTGGTGGGTACTAATATGCTGCACTGAAGATCAGTGCCCGGATTATTAATGTAAATGCCCCTGTCACCACAGGAAAGCTGGTTATCGGCATTTGCTTTCCTCAATGCTGTCAATGTCTGAGGAAAAGAAATCGATAACCAGCATTTGTTTACATGTGACACAGCTGATCACATGGTAAAAAACCTACATCTTTGGTTCTTTACTGCAATCGGTGATGCACTGTGTCCGAGGGACACAGCGCACTACCAATCGCCGCACTGCATGCCCCCGGGGCAAGAATGGGAGGACCTCTTAGGATGTCCTCAAAGAACAAGAGTGGTCCCGCGACCACTATTCTACAATATGGTGGGAAGCAGTTAAAGTGGAACTACACTTCATCTGAGCACTGTATTTTTCTCCTCTGCTGTAGAAAGACCAAGTAGCCATATGAGAAATATAGACCTTACTTCAGTAAATTTTTATAAATATACAGAAATTTTACTGACCTAAAACATATCAACAGATCCAAATGGATATGGTTGCTGCCTTTCAAAAAGACCCTTTTGAAGCCTTGCTGAACAAAAACGCCATTGGGTCTACCGCAAAATCAAGTCAATGGACTCCATTCACAAAGTGGTATCTTACCACATCCGAGTATGCGGTAAGATACCTCACAGCATTTTTCAAAAAGTGTTTTAGTATTCACTAGAAAAATGTTACTAAAATACCGCAAGTTATTTATGAAGTCATGCAGTATTTTATTAATTAGTGAAAGCCTGCGGTAATGTTGATGGGGACAAGGGCCCCTTCCAGAGCCAGGGTTGTGCGGGGGGGGCTTATCGGAATCTGGAAGACCCCTTTAACAAGGGCCCCCCAGATCCCAGCCCCCCCTATGTGAATGAGTATGGGGTACATACCCCTACTCACTTCACCAAAAAAAAAAAAAAGTGTAAAAAGTAAATAAAAACACAGCACAAGTTTTTGGCAAGTCCTTTATTTAAAATATAAAAAATAAAATGTCCTCTGGGGTAGACCCATCGTCAATCGCCCACCCCCACCACAGACTGGAAAAAAGAGGAGCCCCGCTTGCACCGAAGGCCCCCCATCATCTGCCAGCTTCACTGCCTGTCAGTTCTTAAAATAGGGGTGGGACCACCCGGTGATGTCAATGGGTGACTACGTCCCCTTAGTTATTTCAAAACTGTCAGACGGCAGGAGCCTTTGCTGCGAGTGGAACTTGTTTTTTTTATTTTTCGGGTCGGTGGTGGCAAGTGTCGTGATTAACGATGGATCTACACTGGGGGACATTTATTTTCATTTTTTAAATAAGGGACTTGTCAAAAACGCAATTTTTTTTTTGTTTTTTTTTTTTTACACTATGTATATTTTTACACTACTATACATATTCACATGGGGGGGGGGGGGGGGCGGGATTTGGGTGTCCCCTTGTTTAAAGGGGTCTTCCACATTCCGCTAAGCCCCTCGTCCGCAAAGGTGGAAAGAGGCCCACGTACTCAGGCTTTCACGCTGGGGTGGCTTGAGAGTCGCTTTTCAGGCGCTATTTTTAGCGCAAAAATGCCTGAAAAGTGCCCCAGTGTGAAAGTAGCCTCTTTGTTCCCATCTCTCAACCTAGGCCTCTATGAACCCTATAGTGACCCCCACTGTACTCACTCCTACTGACTGTACCATTTGTTAAAACTAATAATCTAACAGCTAGCCTCATATGCGGAGTCAACCCCAGACACATATTGACTTTACTACTGCTATGACTACTTATTTTATTATTTGATTGTAACCCTGTTAAAACTAAAAAAAAAAAAAACAAAAAAAAAAAACAAAAAAAAAATCTCAATTAAAAAAGATAAAAACACAAATACAGACTCTAAAATGTTAGATTTTTTTTCCCCAAAAATTTTTTTAGAGCAAATTTATAGTGGGGAAAAAATGGCAGCATAATAAAAAGGACGAGATGTGACCTTCTATATTACAATCAGCCTCTGGACAGTTCCACAAGAGCCCCGAGATATCCTGAATCTGTCCAAAAAGTTTGGGCAGCTTTATCAGTGCAGACATGAACAAGTAGAATTCTCATCCCTTGCTCTTATCAATGGAGAAATCTATCAGCTGTATACCCGATAAAGGATCCAAAGCAGTTGGTAGCATGAAGCATTTCATTAGGTGTATGGCTGGCCATATAAACTGGCACTAGAGGGATCATCAGAGATTGGTGACAGTTCTTCCATCATTCCTGGGAAATGGGACCAGACCTTCTTCTGATCAGATCCCCAAACATTACTGTGCACACAACTACTGTCAGAGAGTTGTTCAATGCACAGCGATCATTCCAAGGATTACAGAATATTTCCTACCATGTGGCCTTATGCCCCGTACACACGATCGGAAATTCCACCAGCAAAATACCGATGTGAGCTTTTGGTCAGAAATTCTGACCGTGTGTATGCTCCATCGGACTTTTGCTGGCAGAATTCCCGCCAGCAAAAGACTGAGAGCAGGTTCTCAATTTTTCAGTCGGAAAAAGTTCCGATCAGAAATTCCGATCGTCTGTACCAGTTCCGACGCGCAAAATTCCTACGCATGCTCGGAAACAATTCGACGCATGCTCAGAAGCATTGAACTTCATTTCCTCGGCTCGTCGTAGAGTTGTACATCACCACGTTCTTGATGGTCAAAGGTTCAGAGAACTTTTGTGTGACCGTGTGTATGCAAGGCAAGCTTGAGCGGAATTCCGTCGGAAAAACCATCCAAGATTTTTCCGACGGAAATTCCACTTGTCTGTACGGGGCATAAGGATAACTTTAAAGGCTAGAGCTAGTCAAAGCTTTTTTTTTTTAAAGGAGAGGGAAGGGCCAGATCAGCCTCTTCTCAACCTTTTTAACACAAATGAACCCTTGGAAATAACCTTCAGGTCTCAGGGAAGCCCAGATAATTACAATATCTAAAGCTCATGACACATTAACAGGAAGTTGAAATACAAAAAATAAATAAAAGACCAAGAAATGGTGGCGGAACTTTGCGTATTTGACACCCACACTATACAACAATTATTTTGAGTACAGTAGAGAAGGGCCCCCTTACTCTGGTGGTCAGTGGGAGAAGGGCCCCATTACAGATAGGTAAAAAGGTAATTAATAATTGGTGTCAGCGGTTACATATCTGAAAGGCAGAAATTGCTCAAGGAACGCCTAACAAGCTCTAGAGCAGGGTCTCAAACTGGCGGTCCTCCAGCTGTTGCGAAACTACAAGTAACTGTCAGCCTTGCAATGCCTCATGGGACAAGCATGACTCCCACAGCATGATGGAACTTGTAGTTTCGCAACATCTGGAGGGCCATAGTTTGGAGACCCCTGCTCTAGAGGAACCCCTTCTTTTTTTTTTTTTAAGAAAGGTTGGGCTAGAATGTCAATTTTTGTTACCTGCTCTGTGCAGTGGTCCTGACAGGAAGTGATGAGAAATCTCTCTAAAAGGGATGAAAAACCTCTCAAAGTTTCTGCTCTCTGTGCCTTTAACAAATTTGTTCTCTTAAATAAAGAAAGAAGATTTCTGCTTCACCTTTATTTAGCTAATACAGCAACTATGCTTAAAGCGGAGTTCCAAAGTCAAATAATTTTTTTTTTTTAAACAATTTTTTCCCCTGATGTCCGGTTTCATAAAAAAAAAAAACCTAAGTTATATTATTTCTTCCTGGCAGTTGTTTATCTTGCCTGTGGGCATGTAAAGCCCACAAGCAGACAGTTCTGGGATACGGTGATGCTGTGCTACCAGCATGCACCGCCCGTTCCCGCGCATGATGTACTGTGTGCAGCGCCATTAGCTTCTGACGTTGCCATCACAATGGGCATCGTCATAAGTGCCTGCCCCGTTGTGATGGCAACGAAGATAAACCAAAGCGTCTTTGTGTCACTTCCGGTTTCGGAAGATTGCGAGAATCAGCGGCGGCTAGACACACTGACTTCTGGAAATAAATGATTTATAGCTCCCAGGAGACAGTGCACCGCCGGATATGACGGCGTTACGCGCGGGTGGCTGAGACAGGAAACGCCACAGAAATAAAAGGCTATACAGGTAACCCTTAGGAAAAAAAAAAAAAAAAAAATTTCCATTTGACAATGTCTGTAATGATGATAGGAAGCTATTAAGGTGAACTTCTAAAATTGTGTGGAACACCGCTTTAAAGTAGAACTATAGACAAAACTTTTTTTCCCATTTTAGATAGCGTAATGGAGGGTTATAATCCCTGTAATGTTTATTTTACCATCTTTGTCCCACTGGGAAGATTTTGCTTCACTTCCCGTCCCATAGCCAAACAGGATGTGAGAGAAATCCCTGTAAATTAAGAGAATCACTTAGGGACCCCCCCAGGTCACCAGAACTAGTGTCCCCATTGGAAGATTACCTCGCTATTACTTTTCTGGGGACAACCCAAAATGTGGGATTTTCTTTTACTTTCAATGATCATGGTAAAACAGGACACATAGAGAAGGGGAGTCCCCTAATGGGGGCACAGACAGCAATAACTACAACTAACAGGTGTTCTAATCCCTCTCCACTCTATCCAAAAAAAAAAAAAAAAAAAAAATTGCCTTTAGTTAAATCTTAAAGGGGTTGTAAAGGTAAACATTTTTTCACCTTAATGCATTATATGCATTAAGGTGAAAAAACTTTTGACAATACCGCCGCCCCCAGCCCCCCCGTTTTACTTACCTGACACCTCGAATCTCCGCTGCTCGTTCCCGTCATCTCTATTGCAGCTCAGCCTGGTCGCTGATTGGCTGCAGTGGATGGATTGAAAGCAGCGCAGCCATTGGCTCGCGCTGCTGTCAATCACATCCGATGACGCGGCGCACCGGGGGGCGGGGCCGAGTGATACAGTGAGCGGCTATAGCCGCCGGCTGTATCACGGGAGCGCGCCCGCAAGAACTAACCACCATGTGAGGGAGCTCGCATTAAGGTGAATAGTTCTTGCAGGGAGGAGCTGAAACAGCCGCCGAGGGACCCCAGAAGACCAGGTTCGGGGCCACTCTGTGCAGAACGAGCTGCACAGTGAAGGTAAGTATAACATGTTTGTTATTTTTAAACAATAAAAAAAAAATTACCTTTACAACCCCTTTAAGTCTGAACGCCCACTTTCATTTTACAGGCTCCCCACATGTGCTAGGTGGGTCTACGTCCCTAAGTCTACGTTATAGAACTTCTCTCTGTGTTTCCTGCATAGGCAAACACACTGAAACTTCCAAGGCAGGTCTGATGGCTGGCAGCTATGAGCGAGCATTTAGTACTGACACCTTAAAGTGATTGTAAAGTTTTAATTTTTTTTTTTTATTAAAATAACAAACATGTTATACTTACCTGTTCTGTACAGTGGTCTTGCATAGAGCAGCCCAGATCCTCCTCTTCTCAGGTCCCATGCCAACAGTCCTCTCTCCTGTCGGGTGCCCCCACAACAAGCAGCTTGTTATGGGGACACCTGAGCCAAGCCGCTGCTCTGTGTGTCCATTCACACACCGAGCAATGCGCGGGAGCAGAGTAAATGAGCAGAAGCTCTGCCGTCTTCCATCATCCAATCACGTGCAAGGAAACTAGCTGTTTTTTTTTTTTTTCCTTGCATGTACTTGGGTATTCTTTGCAAATGAAGCTTTATCTCAAGGCAAGAGTCAAACAACTACTGTAGCATTTAACAGAAGGAGGTCAACTAAAGCATGTGTGTTTAGATTGTCCGAGGCTTGCCAAATTCTGAGCTACATCTCTGCAGATTGAACTAAATTCAAATGGGTAAGGGATGAAAAATTCCACCTCCTGATTTTTATTGCTTTATAGGGATGACCTGACTTTTATAACCCGTCATCATTTTCATCCCATAAAGTGTATACACGTACATTATTTATCCCCATACATACACACAACTGCTACAAATTATTTTCATTGTGCAAATATCTATGATTGTGTACCATTACCATTAACAGGCAGAGAAATGCAGATAGGGGTACAGGCTGTTGTAACATATCCGGTCTTCTAAATTGTCACACACACACACACACACACACACACATATACACACACACACACACACACATATATACATACACAATAGTCATTGCCATATTAGCCAGATGAGCCAGTGTAGTGCAACACTATGCAACAATCCTGCCATCTAGTGGACAAAAAACAGGGAGTTCATATTGCTAACATTTACAACATTGTTGGGTTTATTTCATATGGCAATCCAGCAATGTGTAATATACTGTAACAGGTGATTGGGTTTCTCTTTTTTAACTGCTAATAACTAACTGAAGACAGATGGAATCTGATTAGTTCCTATAGTTTACTGCACTTTACACATTATCCTACCTCTCTGCACATCATTATTAAAAAACATATTAACCTTTGTAAAGGCCTTTAAGCCTGAAAACGTTATAGGATTTTGCATTTCTAATGTATTGCTTTTTCTGCAAAAAGAAAACTCCTTACACTACAGAAAGGAGAATACCTTTAATAACCGATTAACAAAACACCAGGACAAACGATTCCGCAGACAGTGTCATTGGCCTGTAATCACTATAGTGGTAAAGCCGTGTAGCCCACAGACCGTGGCATCCCTGTACCCTTAGTCTCCCCTGTCCCCCCCCATCTCATCCCTCTTTGTCCCAAACCCCCACCCTCTTTCATTTTCCAATAAGCTATTATTTTATCTAAAATGAATCAAAAATATAAAACATACTCACTGCCATCCATCTTACTATAATAAAGGTCCCTTATAGAATACTTCTCATTAGATTTCCAAAAACTATAGTTGGTACATTAAATTATATGGTTAACTGTATCAAGGGAACCATCTCTCTTTTATCTATGTATGGTGGAGTATTCTATGCGTAAATAAAGAAATACAATTTTAACACCCAATCGAGCAGTTTATTTCCTCATATGGTGCCGGTCCTCTAAAAGAAGAGCCCACTAGTATACAGCACTTCATTCACTGGATAAACCAGGTAAGTGACAAACTGTTGCCTGGTCCATTTACGTCCAGATTGGCATTTAAAAGAATATGAATAAAGTCAGTCTGGGAACATTTCAATCACTCCTGACTCCATACTGCTCATCCATGCCAAAGAAGTAAATAGAAAAACATCAAAATTGCTGATTTTGCACTGCTGGTCACACGTCGGATGATAGGAACAAAAAGAATAAGTGCCAAAAAAAAAAAAAAAAAATTAAGGGCCACACCTCCTGATGGAGTCCATACAGGGATGAAACTCATACGTTAGAGGCAAGCATGTCCTCTCTGGTTTGCAACAGTGGATGTACACACGTGGGCTATCATAGAGTGGCAGTAGTTTACAAAAAAAATGGCAGATGACTCCTGGGTGCTGGGATGGGCATTAAAAAATGTGAGTGAGTTTTTTTAAAACTTTATGGATTTGAATTAAAGATGGTATACACTATGAGATCCCTCGCTGTTTGATCCTTCCCCGCATGAGAATCATACCTAAACCCTGTAAAATAGAAGCAGTAAGCAGAGACAAAGCGACTACGCTGTGTAAAAGCTTGTGTAGACCTTATTGGTATAAGCCAAAAGGGGGGTCATGTTTATTTGGGGAGGTTAAACCCATTGGTGTTGGGGCACAAATTTGCACGGAGTGGAGAATTGGCGATGACAAGCAGAAGAGAAAAAAAAAAAAAAAACACACAACACACACACACACACACACACAGACATCACTTTGGTACGAGTAAAATAATGATAAACCTACTATACGCCACTCCTATAATTAATACTCGAAAGACAAAAAAAAAAAAAAAAAAAAAAAAAGACAGCTGCAGACACTAAATCATAATCCTAAATGTGTATCAATGCATCTAACAATCAACTGTTCAGTGCTAATATAAGTGCATAATAAGTGAAATATTATAGAAATAGACAATAACCCAAATTTCAATCCATAAGTGAAAACAAACAAAAAAAAAAAATAAAAAAATAACAGTAAATATATGTAAAAAAAAAAAAAAAAAAATTGTGCTCAAAACAGAATCTACTCCTCTGTGCTCTCAAAATAAATCCAAGATGTGTGTCACCACAGGCGCTCACCCCTCTAGGAGTAATGAAATACTCACCTGAAATAGTGCGACCCCTACAGCCAAGTAGGGTGAAAAACAGCTTTTTAGCCTCTTCACAGGCTGACACCAAGGCAACTCCAGAACTCCTCTCCACTCCCTAGTAGCCAGTATTGGCACGTAATATAAGGGGTTCATGTACACGGGACATTTCTCAACCTCTCCTGAACGCTGGAACATCACAGCCAGTGATCCGTGTTTAAAAATGTGTGTTTAGCCACGTTTGCGTTCAGAAGCGTTTACTAAAGATCACCTCAGGAGACCCTCCCAAATGATTAGAAAGCTATAGAAAACTATTTCAGCCATTCTGTGAGAGAACAGTGCGAGTAGCAGCTGAGAAAGCAGTGTGATTGTAGCTAGCTGTTATATTTTTGGTTGGTTTGTTAATATGGATTCCATGATGAGCTTGTGTGAGGAAATGATCCTGATGTTGCTTTTGCTGAGGCTCCAAAGATGTAGAAAATTGTGTGAGAGGACCAGAGTTCATCACTACTGGACACATCCATCGATGGCTCAACGCATTTCCACAGGATACTTTCTAATATGTATGTTCAGCTGCATAATTACCCAGAGAATTTTTTTTAATCTCACACATTTCAATTGCCACCTTTGACGTTCTCTTGGAAAAGGTTAGACCCCCGTCTAGTTCGCATGGACACCAACACGAGGAAAATCGTGCCACCAGAAGAACGTCTGTTGGTGACTCTCAACTTCAGCGTCAAGTAATGCAAGTCGTGTATTGTACAGCATAATTGGCTGATATGGGGAATATGACCTGGTATATCAAGCTTGCAGGCAGTGATAATTGAGTTTTTGGTGTGTTTTTAGCATTCTCCAGGCTCAAAAGTAATAAAATGTTTCCCTTTAAAAACGCTTCTAGACGAAAAACGCACCTTAGCGCTTGAAATGCCTCTAAACGCATTTTTTTGGGTTCCAAAAAAAAAAAAAAAAAAAAAAAAAAAGCCTCTAAGCTCAACTGCCTAGAAACAACTATAAACAAACCTGTGTACATGTAGTGATAAGATAACAGAGGAAAGATCAGAAGCAGGTGGAAAAAAAATGCCCAACTGCTCCTAAACATCCATTTACCAGCAGTCGTGTACATGAGGCCTAAATGTAGAAAGAAGCGGATGGTGCTTATATCGTTTAAAATAGGTATTTATTTACATAAATTTTGATATCATGGTACTCATATCATTCTGGTGCTACAAGCGCACCAGTCTGTAAACAGCCATAGTAAAATCCATATATAGAAACCACCCCTCTCTTTATATACAAGCCCCATCGGCACCTCTCAGGAAAACACCGGCTCCACACTAGTTCCTCCCGCCGTGATCCTACTGCCATGCAATTTGCACGGAGTGAAGAATTGGCAATGACAAGCAGAAAAGCATCACTTTGGTACGACTTTTGAGCACTGGCACTTTAAAGAAGAGGATTTTCCTGATATATCACTATGGACTTTACTGTTTGGCTTTTTATTCTATTGTAGATATATGAATTTGTGTACTGATAATTCTTTTGTAGATATATGAATTTGTGTACAGTTAATTAGCACATGCACTAGCACTTTATTTTGTACTCAGGTTTATTGATTATATGCACATTAGTACACTGCAAACGGGTTTATTAGAGGGTATGCTCGTTTAATAGAAAAAAAAAAAAAAATGATTTCTAAATTCTCCAGTATTTTATAACACTCCTATTTATTTATTTTTTTAAACAGAAGAGTTTTTATTTGTCTCCAAAAGGAGAGAAAGTTTACTTACAAAATTACAGTGTAGCTCTATAATACACAAAGAAATAGTAGTGAAATGTGAAATGTGGAAAAGAACACATAAAGTAATACAGGACAAGATATGGACCGAACATAACACTCCTATTTAGTTTCACATGTAAAGCCCCATACACATGAGCAGAATTTCTGTCGGAAAAATCTTGGATGGATTTTCCGATGGAATTCCGCTCAAGCTTGCCTTGCATACACACGGTCACATAAAAGTTCTCTGAACTTTTGACCGTCAAGAACGCGGTGACGTACAACACTACGACGAGCCAAGAAAATGAAGTTCAATGCTTCTGAGCATGCATCGAATTGTTTGAGCGTGCCTTTTTTTGCGCGTCCGAATTGCATACAGACGAACGCATTTTCGGATAGGAACTTTTTCCGACCGAAAAATAGAGAACCTGCTCTCAATCTTTTGCTGGTGGGAATTCCACCAGCAAAAGTCCAATGGAGCATACACACGGTCGCAATTTCCGACCAAAAGCTCACATCAGAGTTTTGCTGGCGGCATTTCCGATCGTGTGTACGGGGCATAACAGTCACCTTAAGAGTCTAGTCACACCACATGCAATGCTTTTTGAATCAAGAATGACCCCAGTACGGGGGGGGGGGTGACAACAACAAACAAAAAAACAACCAAAAAAAAAAAAAAAAACGCAACAAAATGTGCATGCAGAAAAGAGTCTGGTATAGAATCTGGTATAGATCTGCTGGACATTTTTGTGGTGTGAATGGGCACTAAAAGTAGTGTGAAACCATCCAAATAATTTCTTTATGCGCTTTTTGCAGTGGTGTACAAGAAGTCGGAATGAGATGTAAAGACGTCATGTGCCACTGTAATTATTCCCATCAATGCCACAGAGAGAATACCCACATGCCAAGTGTGTTCTCCCAAATTAATTCCACAAATTCCCATAACTGCAAAGACGTTCATGTGCCACAGAAATAAAGAACCTTTAGGGCTCACTCAGACATGACTTGAACGCATGATGCCATCGGCAGCTAGATCCTGCGTAAAAACTGTCCGCACTGATTCCTGTAATGTCTCTGCTAATGATTACACCATACACTGAAATAGGGCCATTGGTGCTGCTCAGGACCAACATGTCAATATCAACAATGTGTAGCCAACAGCGTCACCACTGCTAATCCCACACTACTGATGTTGGCACTAAATGAGTTATTCATCCAGTGGCAGTGCAGGTGTAGAATGGCCTCATCCAATCCTGAATGAAGAAGGTGCACACACTGCCGTGGCTTAAAGGACTCATTTGCAGTGGAAATGTAAACATCAATAGTGTGTAATAAGTGCCACTGGCTACACATTGTTGTTATTGAGATGTCAGCCCTGAGCAGTGGCGGTGGCCAGTAAGGTCCGTGTACACAGTACGCAGGTAACTATTAGCACAAACATTACAGGAATACAGCATAACATTCCACAGTAATTATGACCCCAGATGCAGCTTTGGTCTACTTTTTTTTTTTTTATGCTGCTGAACGCAGTGCACCATTAGGCTGCCAGGCTTAGCCGTGTAAATGGGCCCTATAGACTTCTATTCTGCTGTATACATATGCATTAAAACGAGCCCTAAATGTCAACTATACGGACATGTAACCTGTATTGCACAAATGACTACATTCACAATCCCTCTATGCCATACATGAGAATAAGAGGAGGTCTGGTGTTTTTTTAGATCTTTAAGCTGGCCATACATTACACATTTTCTTATTCAATTTCCTTTAGATTTACCTTCAACTATAAAGTACAAGGGCCTGCCTGATTGCATACAAATTGAAAGTGTTTAGGTCTGACCTCACATTATACGGTTTTGGTAAATCGAAAGGAAAAAAAAAAAAAAAAAAAAAAAAAAATTGTACAATAAAATGGTATGGCCAGCTTTAGTTCCCTCTTCTTTTATACCAGTTTCCTGTAACACACAAATGGGCTAAACATGGCCTCCAAAAAGCAGGTAGTGCGATTAATTCAACCATCGCTTACACCTAAAGGACCAGTAATGAATGCTTTTAGTTACGGCAAAAAATTGTCTCATTAACAGATATTTACCAACATCGTTTTATATGCGTCGAAAAAAAAAAAAAAAAAAAGATTTTACTGCTCATACCTGTTGACCAATTCAGGAAGAAGATTGTGGCAAGTCCTGGTATTATGCCACTCTCTCCTGGGTGGGAAAATGTCTAATTACCCATCATACTTGGTGAGACTCTGACCATCATAACTACCCTTCAGCCAAAACGCCTACTACTACCATATGTCAGCAAAGGTTCTCAAGGAGGAGTTGGAAATGTCCTAGATCGCTGTGCGGCAATCTTACCTAGAAGTGGGAGCGGGTACCTGTCAAAACCAAGTATCTGCTCTCCCCTCCACCCAAACAAGTGTCAAATGTGGCAATGGAGTGGGAGGGGCGGCGGTGCGAACAAGTGAAGCTTCTCTTTTTGGGTGGAGCGCAGCTTTAGTGTGCAACTTCAGTCAGAAAATTGAGTCCTGCTAGATGCCTTCAGGCTGGGCCCTTTTGCAGGTATAGGTATAGAGTAAAACATTAAAAATAAGTGCCTGTATTGTGTAAAATCCAATAATGTGTTATTCTCCCCTGCTCTGCACATGCTCAGTTGCTCTCAATGCGATTACTCCAATGCAGAAGAGGCATTGGGGGTTATTTACGAAAGTCAAATCCACTTTGCACTAGAAGTTCAAACTACAAGTGCAAAGTGCACTGAAAGTTCACTTGGGAGTGCAGTCGCTGTAAATCTGAGGGGTAGATCTGAAATGAGGGGAAGCTCTGCTGATTTTATCATCCATTCCAACTGAACTTTCAGTGCAATGTCAAGTGCACTTTACACTTGTAGTGCAAAGTGGATTTGTCTTTAGTAAATAACCCCCACTGCCTGCTCACAATTTGTTATTTTTGCCTTCAGTTCAGCTTTACATTTGTGGACAGCATGGATGGAGTTTAAGCAGTATTTTCTCCAGGAAGGCTTTTTTCTTCTTTTTTTTTTTTTTTTTTTTTTTTAGACTTTGTTACTTTTATTGTATTCTTCCTAGAAAATCTAAAATATACATATTGTAGATTTAAATTTAATATTTGAGTAGAGGTCACCTTTAACTTCTCATCCAGCGCAAATACTATATACACTTTACATACACTGTATTATTATTTTATTACAGCCAGTGTTTGGCTTTCATGTAAAAGTAAGATCAGTTTTACAGGGCTCGGAAGAGGCACTCCCTTTCCCACAGCTGCCATTCCTGGGCTCTCCTGTTCCACCGGGGAACCTCAGACTGTTGTAAGCACTTGGGTCAGCTGCCAACAGAGGAGTTGGAGGAACATTCGTTTCTTGATCTCCTCTGTGACAAATAGAGCCACAGGGATTTTCCTCACTTCCAGTTTCAGCGCGGTTTCCCTGGCCGGTACAGCCAAGAAAGTAGCTGATCAAACAGATCTCTGTTCCATTAGGTGCCTTGGAGGGCAGACAAGGGATCGGAGATAGACCTTCTTAAACAGCAACAGAAATAATGTAACACATGGTCAATGCAGTACGCCAGTGATGGCAGCAGACAGACTCAGGTTGTACTACCTGCCTCACAACCATTAAGAATGCAAACTTAAAGCTCAGACATGAAATATGAACAAAGCATATCCCTCTATAGTGTGTACTTGTCTCAATCCAGAAGTATCATTTCTGTCTGCTGCTTCGTTCCTCTGCTGCCAGCATGAATCACTGACAAGTTTTCCTGGACACCAAGAGAAAAAAAAAAAATGTGATGGGGAGGGACCTCCAGCTGATTGACAGCCTCAGCTCTGTCCCTGTGTAAAGAGGGGGGGGGGGGGGTATGTCCCTTCCCCAATCAGCTCTCCTCACTGAGCGTCAGCTCTCCGCCTCCTTTTTTCTGACAGCTCAAAAGCTTTATCAATTCTGGACTTTGTGCGACTGTAGAGAAGAAAAAACTGCAGATAGACAGGTACAACTTTTGAGGGGGGGTGCGTTTCATCTCTGTGTATCACCTGGAGGATGGTCCCTTCACTGGGTATATGTGAAGGTTTACAACCACTTTAAGTATATTAACCAAACTGTGCTCTGTGTCAAAGTATGAAAATCAAGGACAGCAGTACTCTAATATCTGAATATGGGATATGTAGACACACACTATATTACCAAAATATTGGGATGCCTGCCTTTACACGCACATGAACTTTAATGGCATCCCATTCTTAGTCCGTAGGGTCCAATATTGAGTTGGAACACCCTTTACAGCTATAACAGCTTCAACTCTTTTGGGAAGGCTGTCCACAAGGTTTAGGAGTGTGTCTATGGGAATGTTTGACCATTCTTCCAGAAGAGCATTTGTGAGGTCAGGCACTGATGTTGAGGAGAAGGCCTGGCTCGCAGTCTCCGCTCTAATTCATCCCAAAGGTGTTCTACCGGGTTGAGGCCAGGACTCTGTGCAGTACAGTCAAGTTCCTCCACCCCAAACTCACTCATCCATGTCTTTGGATGAAGGTGGGCCAACTCAATATTGAACCCTATGAACTAAGACTGGGATGCCATTAAAGTTCATGTGCGTGTAAAGGCATTACTTTTGGTAATATAGCGTAAGTACCAAAAATGCATGTGCTGTCCCTTTAAGTGCTCTCAAATTAATCAAACATATAATAATGACATGAATAAATAAGTATAAAAAAGGAGCACAAATTTTAGTATGTGTTTAACGTATGAAGTTTGAGTTCATTTATACACATATCCATAAATTTAGTCACTTGATGCACTTTGTTAATTTATTTTATTAGAGGTTTGATAAATTTGACAGCATTAAAGTGACAGCGTGTCTATTTTGGCATCATTCAGAATCCAAGCCAAACCCTAGTTAGGCAGTGCAAACACTGCAAATGTTGCAGCCCAAATTAATTAAGTAGAACATATTGGTACTTTGCAAGAGTTCCTCTCTCGTAAGTTATATTGAGTGATTATTACAGCAGCTTCTTATTGCAAGACAATCTCATTTTTTTTAAACAGGATATTTTCTAAATCTACATAATCATTCCACAGCAACTTGTCCTGCTATTATTCAGCAATGAGATCAGGAGGATGTCCTTACCCCTTTGGCCTCGGTGTATTTAATCTTTGGCATGTGCCAGGAGTTCACCAGCTTTTGGATGTAGCCATTGCAGGCGGGTATATGCAGGCAGGAAACATCGCCCATTTCTGGGTATTGGACCTGAAGGTCCTCACTGTAAGGTGCGAGAAAACAAATTAAACAGGTGAAACCTCTGCTTATTGCCAGGTATGGAATCTGTCAAAAAGGTCTAATGAGGTTCAGTTCCACCATACTGAAAAGACCTGTCATTAGGCTGAACATTGTTTGAGCTTTTACAAAAGCAGTCAGAATGAGTTGTATTTACCTATATAAACTTCATACATGGAATACAATTTTGCCAGAGTTCATGCAGCTACTGTACATGTATGAGGGCAGATCACAGAGGCACAGCAAAAACACATTATACGCAAAATCAAACAAACATACTTAATTCCCTCTATATTCATTGCTAAAACAGCTGCCTGTCCAGTCCAATCAATTTTTTTTTCGTTTTAGATAAGCTGTACAAGGATCCTTGTCAGAGTTTTATTGCAATTGGTTAGATAGATTTCCCATAGATTCCTGTTCAAGTAACAAAGTTTCATCAGATGCGAAGCGAGGAAATATCTCTACATACAGAAATAGAAATGCGTTGTTTCAGTACAATAGGGGAAGGCTAGAACTTTTTTTTTTTTTTTATCAATTATTCTTCAGACAACAGAATCAGTACATTACACCTGCTAAATTCTGATTGGTATAATTTAGGGATGCACCGATACCATTTTTTTTCTTACGAGTACTGATACTTTTTTTAGTACTTGCTGAGCTGATACCAATTACCGATACCTACCACATTGTGCTTTCAATGTGAAATGTGTAAATATATATGTGTAAAATTATTCACTAACAAAGCAAAGTTGTATTTGTTTATCATTTATAAAATAGATGTGAAAAAAAAAAAAAAAAAAGCATGAAAATAATAATAATTAAATGGAAGAGGATAGGGAGTTTAATTTAGGCCGATTAGCGTAAATTAAGGGTTAATAAGGGGTTAAACAGAGGAACATTTGTTCATCCCTTTGATCTGCAGATGAAGAAACAGAAAGATACAAAAAGAAACAAGGTTTCTTTTTATTTTAGTGTTTCAGTGGCTGAGCAATGTTGTTAATAAACATTGCCAGCTGCTTTTTTTTTTTTTTTTTTTTTTGACAGCTCCAATTACCGAACTTCTTTATCACTTCAGCTGTCAACAGGGGAGACCCACTGACAGCTCAAAGAAGCATCCTGAAAGTATCAGTTTCAGGTATGGTTGCATTTGTACAATACTTGTACAAATACTTGGTATCGGCGTAACCCTAGTATAATTCACTGATCAATTTCAACCATGGCATTACCTGCCTGGAGTTTGCATGTTCTCCCTGTGCCTGCGTGGGTTTCCTCCGGGTACTCTGGTTTCCTCCCACACTCCAAAGCATGCTTGTAGGCTAATTGACTCCTGTTTAAACTGGCCCTAGTATGTGTATGCATTCTACCTTAGAATGGAAGCTCCTTGAGGACAAGGACTGATGTGAATGTATAACACATATGTAAAGCGCCATGTAAATTGATGGCGCTATACAAGTACCTATAATACATCAGCAGACCCCACACACCTGCAGAATTGAGCGTCTTCACCAACAATTGGCTTAGGGATACAGGAATCATGACTGGCGGAGAAGACTGGAATCAGTGCCAGAAGACAAGCATGAAGGAGCCACTCCATCATTACAGCCTATTTAAAAAAAAAAAAAAAAAAAAAAAGGTAAAACACATATCTCATCGTTTGTGATTTCTTCTATGTAACCAAATAACACGCCACAACTGCTGGCAAAATTCAGATACTCGCCCCCCTCCCTCCTTCCCTTTCTAGTTGCCCTGTTACCAGATGTCTGCCAATTTCTATTCACCCCCATCCATTATCCAGGGTCTGGCTTTCTCTAGTTTTCCTTTGAATACCTGGGGTCAAGTCACCCTCCCCTTACCTGGGTTATAGCAGTTACCCTCCTGTTACCTGGGGTCTGCCATTCTCTAGTCACCCCCTATAATCTGGTATCCCATAGCAGTGTTTATCAACTCTTTGTAAGTCACGACACCCTTCAAAAGTTTGCAAAATCTCAAGGCACCCCACTGTAAAATAGGGTACCCCATCACGTCAGAAGCCCCCACTTTCACACCAGAGTCCCCCCTTTACACCAGTGTCCCCAGTCATCCGCTTTCTCATCAGATCCCCCTCCCCCCACAACAGAGTCTCCCTTCTAAATGCTCTGCACCCACCTTCCTCTGTCCCTTTTACATTAGAGACCTTAGTCTCCCTTTTTACATCAAAGTCATCAGTTTACTCACCCCCCCCCCCATCTACAGCAGAGTCCTCACCCCCCCCCCCCCCCATCTACAGCAGAGTCTTCAGCACCCCCCCCTTCAGATTAGAGTGCCTACTCCCCCCTCCCCTTCATATTCACATCAGTGTCGCGCCCCCCCCCCCCCCCCCCCCCCCCACACACTTTCACATCAGGGTCCTACCTTCTAATCTCCACCACTGTAGTAGAATGGAAGTGGGCGAGAGTCAGGGCAGATGTGGACAGTGGTGGACTTCCGTCTATACTAAATGCAGTGGCCACCCCAAATAACACCCACCCTGGATTAGCCTGCCTGCACCATAGAAATGCATGACACTCTGCAAACATACAGGACACCCTTAAGGAGCCCTAGTGGCACACGGGGGCGCTGCGTCACCTTGGTTGTCAAATGCTCGTCTAGACACCTAACC
Organism: Aquarana catesbeiana; assembly: GCF_042186555.1. Lineage (NCBI taxonomy): Eukaryota > Metazoa > Chordata > Amphibia > Anura > Ranidae > Aquarana > Aquarana catesbeiana. Next base: position 617,889,320 of record NC_133326.1, read on the forward strand.
CCCCCCCCCTTTTTTTTTTAAACCGGATATCTGCTATTCCCCAGTCGCCCCCTCATTTCCTGGGGTCTGCTATTCCCCAGTCGCCCCCTCATTTCCTGGGGTCTGCTATTCCCCAGTCGCCCCCTCATTTCCTGGGGTCTGCTATTCCCCAGTCGCCCCCTCATTTCCTGGGGTCTGCTATTCCCCAGTCGCCCCCTCATTTCCTGGGGTCTGCTATTCCCCAGTCGCCCCCTCATTTCCTGGGGTCTGCTATTCCCCAGTCGCCCCCTCATTTCCTGGGGTCTGCTATTCCCCAGTCGCCCCCTCATTTCCTGGGGTCTGCTATTCCCCAGTCGCCCCCTCATTTCCTGGGGTCTGCTATTCCCCAGTCGCCCCTCATTTCCTGGGGTCTGCTATTCCCCAGTCGCCCCTCATTTCCTGGGGTCTGCTATTCCCCAGTCGCCCCTCATTTCCTGGGGTCTGCTATTCCTCAGTCGCCCCTCATTTCCTGGGGTCTGCTATTCCCCAGTCGCCCCTCATTTCCTGGGGTCTGCTATTCCTCAGTCGCCCCTCATTTCCTGGGGTCTGCTATTCCCCAGTCGCCCCTCATTTCCTGGGGTCTGCTATTCCTCAGTCGCCCCTCATTTCCTGGGGTCTGCTATTCCCCAGTCGCCCCTCATTTCCTGGGGTCTGCTATTCCCCAGTCGCCCCTCATTTCCTGGGGTCTGCTATTCCTCAGTCGCCCCTCATTTCCTGGGGTCTGCTATTCCTCAGTCGCCCCTCATTTCCTGGGGTCTGCTATTCCTCAGTCGCCCCTCATTTCCTGGGGTCTGCTATTCCCCAGTCGCCCCTCATTTCCTGGGGTCTGCTATTCCCCAGTCGCCCCTCATTTCCTGGGGTCTGCTATTCCCCAGTCGCCCCTCATTTCCTGGGGTCTGCTATTCCCCAGTCGCCCCTCATTTCCTGGGGTCTGCTATTCCTCAGTCGCCCCTCATTTCCTGGGGTCTGCTATTCCTCAGTCGCCCCTCATTTCCTGGGGTCTGCTATTCCCCAGTCGCCCCTCATATCTGGCATTCCCTAATTTCCAAGAATTCCCTAGTTTTCCCCTGTTACTGGGTGTCTAGAATTCTCTATCCCCTCATGTTCTGGTATCTGATCTTCCCATTATCTGGTGTTTGGTATTCTATGATCACCTCCTCTCTTACCTGCTGTCTACCAGTATCCAGTGATCCCCTCTATACGGCCACTCTCCTCTCTCCTTCCTTATTTTTCCCGAATACCGACAGCGGACTGTTATTTTGGAATCAGTCTGCCACTCCCCTCCACGTGGTTGATAGCTGATTGGATCTGCAGAGCTTTCCTGCTTTGGGTCCTACCGCTGTCATCAAGACTGTGGGGCGGGGCCAGCTGTCATTCAGCGCGTTGGGCGGGGTCATTCAAAGTGTGTAGCGGAGTTATCCAGTGTGGGGCGGGGTCAACGAGTGCGTGGGGCGGGACTCGGGCGTGGCTCCTGGCTGTGATGTAGTGTGTGTACAGACAGGGCAGTGTATGTGTCTCAGTGATTGGACAGCAGTGGCTCCCTGTAGTGTGTGTTATGTAGATGTAGTGATGATGTTTCATTCTAATATATATTCTGATTTCAGGCTGTTCCTGCTCCCACATAACCTGCAATGAGGGGTCCAGCCATGGTAAGTACCTTCCTGTACATGTGAAGTGCTACAAGTTTATTAAAGCTGAATTTATGATTGTAAATGTCTTTTTTTTTATTTTCATAACAAACATGTCACACTTACCTGCTCTGTGTAGTGGTTTTGCACAGAGCAGCCCGGATCCTCCTCTTCTCTGGTCCAATGGTGACGCCCCCCCCCACCTTCTGAGTGTCTCCATAGCAAGCAAGCCGGGGAATGTGTGCATCCATTGACAGCACCAAGGGCCATTGGCTCCTTCTACTGTCAATCACAGCCAGGGAACCAATGAGGAGAGAGCGGGAGCAGCCACGGCTCTGTGTGTCTTATGGACACATCGACCAGGGCTCAGGAGCAAGCACACACCAGTGCCCCCAAGAGCAAGCGGCTTGCTATTGGCATTGTTCTGTCGGATAGTGCCCGTTATCGAGAAGTGCCCGGTATGTACCACACATGCGCCGTACGGAACAGCACAACAGCTGATTTTAGGATCAGCTGTTGTGTCGGCGAGACGGCGCCTGCGCACAATAGCCAACGGAAGAAATTTTTGTGTCAGATTGTGCCTGGCGCTGGCGAGGCGTGTTCATGTCGGTTGAGAGGCGGATTAGTACATGATGGGGCGGATTTTGAAATGAAGGCCAGTGCTGCAAAACACATATTTTTCAGATAGAAAAATCCGCCCTTCAGTTGACTAAACACGCCCCGCAAGCGTCCAGAAAGAATAGCAGAAAAATATGTGTTTTGCAGCACTGCCCATCATTGAATAATCCGCCTCTCGCCGACATGAACACGCCTCGCCAGCGCCAGGCACAATCTGACAGGAAAATGTCTTCCATTGGCTATTGTGTGCAGTCGCCATCTCTCCGACACAACAGCCGAGCGTAAACTCAGCTATTGTGCTGTTCCATACGGCGCATGCGCAGTACATCCCGGGCACTTCTCGATAACGGGCACTTGCTCTTGGGGGCACTGGTGTGTGCTTGCTCCTGAGCCCGGGTCTATGCGTCCATAAGACACACAGAGCCGTGTCTGCCCACCGCTCTCTCCTCATTGGTTGGCATGCGCCATTCGTCCTGGGCACTTCTCTATAGCGGGCACTTCTCGATAGAACAGGGGTAATGGCTGAAGAGGAGGAGCACCAGGGAAGCACCCGAAAAGAGGAGGATCGGGGCTGTTCTGTGCAAAACCCCTACACAGGGCAGGTAAGTATGGCATGTGTGTTTTTATATCATTTTTTAAATGAACCATTAGCATTGGTTCACATTGATGCTACTTTGAGTGTGATTTCAGGTGCAGCTTCATGCACAGATGTCTATCAAAGTCGCACCTGAAATCAGCAAAAGTAGTGCAGGAACTACTTTTGCAAATCGGTGCAGCACCGCAAAGCCGGCGTCGAGCTGATTGAAACGGTGCCATTGCCGGCAGTAGGCTGTGACTTGGTCACCTCGCATGACAAATCACTCCAATGTGAACGGGGTATTAGACCCCTTTCATACTGAGGCGGATTTCAGACGTTTTAGCGCTAGAAATAGTGCCTGAAAACCGCCTCCCATTCATTTCAGTGTGACTTTTCACACTGGGGCGGTGCACTTGCGGGACGTTAGGAAAAGTCCTGCAAGCAGCATCTTTGGGGCGGTTTGGGAGCGCTGGATACAGCACTCCCAAAACGTCCTGCCCATTGAAAAGAATGGGCAGCACTTCCAAAGCGCCTAAAAAGCACTTAGAAACGCCGCAGCACGGGCACTTTTAACCCCTTCTTCGACCGCTAGCTACCAAAAAGCGACGCTTAAATAGAGGTAAAGCCCCGCTAAAACGAGCAGCACTCTACCGCTAACGCTCGGGTGGCCCTGTTGTGAAAGGGGTCTTACTGTCACTTTAACTACTTGCCGACTGCCCGCCACAATTGTACTGTGGCACGGCTGCGCAAATCGACGTATGTGTATGTCGATTTGTGCACTAGCCCATGTGAACGCGTGCGTGCCGATTGACCAAAGGGCGGAGCCAATCAGCGGGTTCGGCGGACGCAATGATTCCCCACATAGGTAGAACGGGGATCTGCCTATGTAAACAAGGCAGTTCACCGTTCTGACAGGGGAGGACATAGAGAGCTTGTCTTCCTGCTAAGCAGGAACATGGATCTCTGTGTTGTCCTAGTTAGTCCATCCCTCACACAGTTAGAAAACACTTCCAAGGAACACACTTAACCCCTTGATCGCCCCTGGTGGAAACCCCTTTGCTGCCAGTGTCATTAGTACAGTAACAGTGCATATTTTTAGCACTGATCACTGTAATAATATCACTGATTCCCAAAAAAGTGTCAGTTAGTGTTCGATTTGTCCGCCGCAATGTTGCAGTCCCGCTAAAAATCGCTGCATTACCAGTAAAAAAAATAAATGAATAAATAAAAAATTCCATATAAATATCCCATAGTTTGTAGACGCTATAACTTTTGCGCAAACCAATCAATATACACTTATTGGGATTTTTTATTTAAATAAATTTAAATAAAAAACATTCTGCCTTTACAACCACTTTAAGTCTAACAAGGTGCTTGACACCTCCTGCACTAATCTCTGTTATTTACATCTGATAGGTTTATGGCACTCCCAGCTCTGAGAAGAGAGAAGCACACAAAGCAGCTCTGCTCATCCCTCCCCTCTGCTGCCCATTCACTGATGCCTTTGTATTTTGTAAATTTGTTCACATAATGCAAAGGCTTCTGTGACTGGGCAGGAGGCAGTGACTCTACACGTGAAAGAGCTGAGACCAGAAGGTCCAGTGTCTGGGCTCCAGAAGCTATCTTCCTGGAGCACAGAAAAGCTGTTGGATGTAAAATTAAGTGGTAAGTCCAGGATGTGGCAGACACCTCATTGGACATAAGTCATGATATTCCTGCACGTCTTACAAAGTAGCTGAATTCCTGGAGTTTAGCTTTAAAGCAAACCTGTCACCATAGCTGGCCACGCTTACTCCTAGGACCTGCTAGATTATTGTACCCTCGTGCACTTTTTTCATGTGCTGCGATTTGATGGTACACTTTTGTTTGTTCACAAAGATTTGACAAGTACTTCACTACAGAGCTCTGTAAAAAACAAAACAAAAAAACTGCTAGATTGCATGTGGTATGAATCACTGTACATGCTTCCATTTTCATGGCATCCCACCGAGCAATGTGAGCGCCTCTCTATAGGTTGGCACAGCCCTGTGTTTCTCTACATTTCTCGGTTTCGGCTGTTTTTTACAGATACTTATGAGAATTGATCATAAAAAATTCCACTGCTACAAAAATCATTTAAGGAGTCATTAAATCAGTAAGATGGAGGGTTTTTTGTTTGCAATTTTTATTCAATCAGTTTAGTTGCATTTAATATTCGGTGAAACGATCTTACCGATATGTGTGTGGCCATTGCAATAGCAGTCATCTACTACTACCCTGTTTCCCTGAAAATAAGACCTAGCGTGATTGTCAGTGATGGCTGCAATATAAGCCCTACCCCCCAAATAAGCCCTACCCTGTTTACCCAAAAATAAGCCCTACCCTGAAAATAAGACCTACAAGGACTTTAACTGTTGCTTATTTGGGGGGTAGGGCTTATATTGCAGCCATCACCGACAATCACGCTAGGTCTTATTTTCGGGGAAACAGGGTAAAGTAGATCTAAACCAAGGGTAGGCAACATTAAAGAGGTGGAGATCTACCTGAACAACATGGGAGATGTCAAAGATCACTGGGCACAATGTCGCCCAGTGTCACCCCCTCACACATGATTCACACCTCTAATTGCCATACTACCATGTAGCAATCGCGTGCATTGCACGGCAATCATGGGTTTAAATCAGGTGGTGAGGAGGCAACATATCACCTCCTCGCCACCTGTCAAGCACACTTGGATCGCTTTTCAGAGGAATAGCAGTGCCCGCTGCAGTTGTGAATGAGCCCTTAGTTGCATTCGGCAGCGGCACCCTTAGGGCTCATTTACACGTAAAGTTGGGGAGTGGTAAAACCATGTGGTTGAGTTGTGGTTTTACCAGCCCCACTCCCTACCTCCTTTAGCAGCTGAGGCAGCAGCTAAAGGTGAACACATGCCGCAGAGGGAATTAAGCCCCCTGTTGCTTTTGGTGGATGCTACTGCCTGCCAATCGTGAGGTCCACGATTCAAGAAAATTCAAGAAAATGCAACTTCATGCTTCTGCGGGATCCAAGGGGTTAAAGCAGGTGGTGAGAAAGCAACACAATGCTGTCTGCTTTAACCGCTTGTTTGCTGTACTGCACAAGGTTGCAGGGCACCTGCAGAGTAGCCACATTCACTTGAATGGGTCTTGCTTGGCAGGTGCTACACCCACCAACCATGACAGGGCGTAAAACTCCTGCTGCGGCTGTGACATGTTTACACCCCTAGTCACTGCCAGCTAAAGGGGGTGCAGTTCGGGCGGGGGTGATAAAAACACATCTTAACTATGGGGTTTTACCAGCCCCCAAAATGAACCCTTACTGTTCTGAGCCCCTTATAAGGTTGCTTTCACACTGATGTGCTGCGGTTTACCTGCACAGCGGGTGCAGCGCAGTGCATCTGCGACTTTCCTGGGTTAGCTGCGCTTTGCCATAGACTTCTATTATATCCTGCAGGTGTGATACACTTTCTGAAAGCGCACCAAACCTGCAAGATATAATAGTCTATGGTAAAGCGCAGCTAACCCAGGAAAGTGGCAGATGCACTGCACTGCACCCGCTGTGCAGGTAAATCGCAGCACATCAGTGTGAAAGCAGCCCTGTATTATTATGCCCAGTGTATTGCTTCACACTGACCTGAAGATCTCTTCTTTCCTTCTGCTGGCACCACTCTGGAGATCACTAGCCGGGATAAGAGGTGGAGTGCAGTTGGTATCACTCCGCATGGGACAGGAGCCGGCACTACAGAGGAAGCATCGGCTTATGTGTCTCTTGTTCTCTACTACAGATCCAACTTTACAAGTAGTCCCTCTGCATTGCACTCTGTTTGATGCTCTGGGTTGGTGGGTCAGGAAGCCCAGACCGAGATCCACCACTCACATGTCCGAGATCTACTGGTAGATCATGATCAACAGGTTGCTGACCCCCAATCTACCCCCAAGCCTGTGTATTCTTGAGGTCTGTGGACCTCAAGACGCATCAAAGTGGGACCAAAGTAGTGCAGGGACTACTTTGAAGTCGCTACGACTTGAAGTCTCACAGATATGAATGGTACTCATTGGAAATGATGGGGTACAACTTGTCATGGGACTTTGTAGTCCCAAATCGCAGGACAAGTCGCACTAGTGGAAACTGAGCCTAAAAGTACATGCATTTTTCCACTTCCAGGGAGCTGCAGGTGACGCATACAGCCAGCCAAAAAAGAATTTAGTGCATTGGCCTAAATTGGCATGTATGATGTATTTCCCAAACATGGAAATCCTGCTTTCAGCATGGAAAAACACTGCGATTTACACTAGACATATTCCTATGCCTCAGTATGCCCATTTACATTTCACCTAACATGATAAAACCTACTGTATATGAGATTGAAGTGATTGGGTAGAGATCTATTTAAAGCGGAGGTTCACCTCCGGTGTCCCATTTGGCACCTTTCAGGGGGGAGGAGGGTGCAGATACCTGTCTAAGACAGGTATTTGCACCCACTTCCAGGTATAGACTCCCACGGGAGTCTGTGCCTCTTCCCGTCCCGCTGCGCTGTCTGCTGGGACACACACGGGTCCCAGAGACAGCGCGGAACATTCAGATTGGTTGCAACTTCAGGTGCAACTTGGCTGACATCTGTGCGACTTTATGCACAGATGCCTATGCAAGTCGCACCTGAAATCATCAAAAATGGTGCAGGAACTTTTTTTCAAATCGGTGTGGCACCACAAAGTCGACGTTGCACCAATTTGAACAGTTCCATTGCCGACAATAGTCTGTGACTTGTCATTAGATATGTGCGCCGTCAATAAATTTGTTTTGTTTCGCTCTGTTCTGTTTCGTATTAGCCACTAATTCGTAATTCGTGTCCAAAATCCAATTTGGATTGTACGAAATACGAATTTTCGTTAGGTTCGTTAACTTTTCATAACAATTACGAACATTCATTATGATGAATTTAAAAAGCAAAAAATACCTTTCTCAATATGGCAGTCGTCTGACTCATTATGCTCATTATGAGGGGCTTCCACCATCCCTGTGCTGACTTCCTGGGTTTGTACCTATGCTGTGCTAATTATGAGAGGGCTCCCAACATCCCTGTGCTGTGATGACTTCCTGGGTTTGTACCCCTGCTGTGCTCATTATGAGGGGCTCCCACCATCCCTGTGCTGACTTCCTGGGTTTTTAGCTTCATCATAACGAATAATTGGAATTATTATGACAATAATAAAACCATATCAACGAACATTCTTATTTTGTCCGATTCTGAACCTCCCATCAACTACCACTACCAGTCTCCAACTCCCATATTAAAAAAGGTCATTTTCCCAACCCTCACTCAGCAGCAGAAGAAAACCTCTGATTGGTCAACAAAACACCAGTCACGTTTCCGTTGTAACGGAATTTGGATCCGAAATTCGTCAACGAAATTTCATATAAAATTCGGAAGCATAGCAATTCGTATTTCGGATGCTTCCAAATGTACGCATTTTCGGAAATTCGTACGAATGTTCGATTCGTACGAAATGTCTACTTGTCATGCAATCTGTCATATCACATGGCAAGTCACACCAGTGTGAATGGGGGCTTAGTGTGCATTGCCTTAAGACAGCCTATTCATTTGAACGGGATGCTTACTGCACCAATAAATGTGCATGTACAATTTCTGGCAATGCTGCAACATACACCCTTCAGCAAGGTGCACTGGACTGTCATTCAGAAAAAGAAGCCTTGCATTTCATGCATAACATGCATTACCGCAACACAATAAGGCCTCTTGCACATGATACTCGCATCTGCTTTTTCAGAAGTTTTTTTGTTGTATGTATTTGCACATATTTACGCGCATTTTCGCTTATATGCGTTTGTGCAAATGTGCAAAAACGTATTCTCGCGTTCTTGTTTTGCACAATATGCAAATGGGTATCTGCGTGCATTTGTGCATATTTGCATGAGGCGTAAATTACTAACCGAATAAGCTGACTTTTCTATTATTTTTTTTTACTGAAGAATGCACAGCGTTTGCTTGCGCACCTGTGTGTATAGGCACATTACAATTATTGGGCTGTATTTTAGCTCAGTAAAAAAAAAAAAAAAAAAAAAAAGCTGTACTGAGCTTTTTCAAGCTGCAGTGTGCAAAAGGCCTAATGTGAATAAGCCCTTAAAGTGACCCTAAACTCTAGGGCATTGGCATATTACAATACGCAACTTGTGGCAGGTGACGTGGCAAGTGACAATCCGCAATGTGTGGCAGGTGATGTGGCAAGTGACTCTCCGCAACATGTGGCAGGTGACAATCCATGTCTGGTGTCAGGTGACTTGGCAATCCGCATCTGGTGGCAGGCACGTGACAATCCACAACTTGTGGGAGGTGATGTGGCAAGTGACAATCTGCAACTTGTGGCAGGCGACATGGCAAGTGGCAATCCGCATCTGGTGGCAGGCGACGTGGCAAGTGACACACTTGGGGCTCCCACTGATTCTGCATTATGGTGAGTTGAACTATTTATTTTTATATAACAATGTAATAATAGAAATAATGCGCTTCAATCATCCTGACACCAAATTAACCATGGTGCCGTGATTATTGAAGCGCCAACACCAGCCATTGCCCCGATAAATTGCCCGCAAAAAAAAAAAAAAAAACATTTTCTGGCAGTGCCCCTCCCGAGGCTAGACTCTGGATCCGCCCCGGGATGAGCATGGATTATTTTCGAATAATAAGGCTACCGTTTAGTGTCCTTTTATTTTAAGCCCTGATAGTTTAGTAAACCCCCTTGTTTTTTTCTATTGTCATATCTAGTTGTTACCTATTTGGATTATTCTTGCTCACCATAGCTTTTTACCTAGTGCTTATGGTTGGTGTTTAATGCAAAAAAAAAAACCTGTATAGATATTTTTAGTAATTATGCTGTGACCTTGTTGTGAAGAAATATCACCAGCGAAGGGGTTGAGGAATAATGGAGTAGTGGTGCGATCTGAGTGATCTGCTGAAGTTCTCTTATCAGCACAGAAGAATATTTACTATGCAGAGTAAATATGTACAAGACGGCAGCAAACATTCAGACACTGTGCAAGCTGAATAGTACAGAACCCCAGGAGAAAAAGCCAGGATATTAGCAGGATGTGCCCATGGATTATTTTCTTGGATATAAAAAGTTTACACACCCCTGTTAAAATGTCAGGTTTCTGTGATGTAAAAAAATGAGACAAAGATAAATAATTTCAGAACTTTTTCCACCTTTAATGTGACCTATAAACTATACAACTCAGTGAAACAACAAACTGAAATCTTTTAGGTGGAGGGAAGTAAAAATAAAAAACTAAAATAATATGGTTGCATAAATGTGCACACCCTTAACCACCTCAATACAGGGCACTTACACCCCCTTCCTGCCCAGGCCATTTTTCTATTTTGTCACACTTTGAATGACAATTGCGCGGTCATGCTACACTGTAACCATGTGAAATTTTTATCATTTTATTCACACAAATAGAGCTTTCTTTTCGTGGTATTTATTCACTCCTGGGTTTTTTATTTTTTCCTAAGCACTAATAGGCGGCACTGGTGGGCACAGATAGGCAGCACTGGTGGGCTGGTGATGAGTGGCATTGATGAGCATTGATGGGCACCAGTGATGGGCATTGATAGGCAGCACTGACTGGCATCACTGATGGCCACTGATTGCTGGCACTTGTAGGCACTGATTGCTGGCACTTGTGGGCACTGATTGCTGGCACATGTGGGCACTGATTGCTGGCACTTGTGGGCACAGATTGGTGCCAATTGTGGGCTCTGATTGCTGGCAGTGGCATTGCTGGCACTTAATTGTAATCAGGGCACTGATTACATCCCTTGATATCCTCTGTGAGGAGATGCCGCTGATCGGCTCTCCTTTCCTCACACTCTGTCAGTGTGAGCCGAGGAGCGCCGATTACTGGCATCTCCGTGTTTACATGTAACTGGCTGTGATTGGACACAGCCGATCACATGGTTAAAGAGCCAGGGCTCTTTGCACAGGTCAGGGTCGCGCCGTGTCCTAGCAACACGGCACGGCCACGATTGTCGTGTTGCGTGCCCCTGGGGCCATCATATGATGTCCACCCAGTATGAGAGCTGCATCGCCCAGCCATCATTTGACGGCCGGCGGGCGGGAAGAGGTTAAATTAATATTTTGTTGAAGCAACTTTTGATTTTATTACAGCACTCAGTCTTGTTGTCTATCAGCATTGACATCTTTGCTCTCTCTTCTTTGCTAAAACACTCCAAATATGTCAGATTGAGAGGGCATCTCCTGTGCACAGCCTTTTTCAGATCACCCCACAGATTTTCAATGGAATTCAGGTCTGGGCTCCGGCTAGGCCATTCCAAAACTTTAATCTTCCTCTGGTGAAGCAATTTCTTTGTTGATTTGGATGTATGCTTTGGGCCGTTGTCTTGCTGAAGGATGAAGTTCCTCTTCATGTACAGCTTTCTAGGAGAAGCCTAAAGTGCCAATATTGACTGGTATTTGGAACTGTTCATAATTCCCTCTACCTTGACTAAGGCCCCTGTTTCAGCTGAAGAAAAACAGCCCCAAAAGCATGATGCTGCCACCACCATGCTTCACGGTGGGTATGGTGTTCTTTTGGTGATGTGCAGTGTTGTTATTGCACCAAACATATCTTCTGGTATTATGGCCAAAAAGTTCATACTTAGTTTCCTCAGACCATAACACATTTTCCCACATGCTTTTCGGAGACTTCAGATGTGTTTTTGCAAAATTTAGCCGGGCTTGGATGTTTTTCTTTGTAAGAAAAGGCTTCAGTCTTGCCACTCTACCCCATAGCCCAGACATATAAAGAATACGGGAGATTGTTGTTACAGGTACCACACAGCCAGTACTTGCCAGATATTCCTGCTGCTGTTTTAATGTTGCTGTAGGCTTCTTGGCAGCCTCCCTGACCAGTTTTCTTCTCGTCTGTTGTGCCATATTTTCTCCACTTGATGATGACTGTCTTCACTCTGTTCCATGGTATATCTAATGCCTTGGAAATTCTTTTGTACCCTTCTCCTGACTGATAGCTTTTAACAATGAGATCCCTCTGATGCTTTGGAAGCTCTCTGTGGACCATGGCTTTTGCTGTAGGATGCCACTAAGAAAATATCAGGAAAGACCTACTAGAACAGCTGAACTTTATTTGGGATTAATCAGATGCGCTTTAAATGATGGCAGGTGTATACTGACTCCTATTTGACATGAGTTAGAATGTGATTGCTTAATTCTAAACACAGCTACATCCTCAGTTATAAGAGGGTGTGCACACTTATGCAACCACATTATTTTATTTTTTTATTTTTACCCCCCCCCTTAAAAGATTTCAGTTTGTTTTTCATTTTAGTTGTACAGTTTAGAAGTCACATTAAAGGTGGAAAATGTTATGAAATGATTTATCTTTGTCTCATTTTTTACATCACAGAAACCTGACATTTTAAAAGGGGTGTATAGACTTTTTATAATTACTGTAGTATGAAATACTGACTGAGAGGCAGCAGCTCTCTGCTCGGGGAGCTGAGAGAACCGAGCCATCGGCGATGTTTGGTGGCTCAGTTCTCAGTGTAGAGGCATCAGGGGACAGATGCAGCATCGGTCCAAAGCTGCATCCACCTAGGTAAGTATAATGGGCAAACCCCCCCCCCCATACATTTCTTTTAACTGTAATGAAACACAGAAAACAATCGTTTTCTATGTGTTGTGTTCACACCAGGCTGTAGTGTTACACTGAAGGCCCCTTGACCCCCATAGGGAAAGGCAGGCTTGACTGATGGGGGCATGGCTAGGATTTGGGTGTGGTAGCACGCAATATGGGGTCAAAGATGATTGGCTATATAACATGGGGTGATGGGGCGGGGTCTGAGCCCCTTTAATAGTCGTTACAGCTTTTGAGGAACTGGGAGAAACATGTTTGCATAATATCGCACCTCTCTGGATGACCCTCTATGTCACTGCACAGTAAACACAACTCACCACGCTGCTGTGCAGTGACATGAATAAAGTGCCACTTTGTGCACTTAAATAATAAAAAAAAGATTAAAAAGTAAAAAATAAATTTCAGTGAAACAAAAAAAAAGGGGGAGGGGGGACTGTGTAATGCAATAAAATTCTCATCACTGGGGAAATAAAACACACATCACTGGGGAAATAAAACACACATCACTGGGGAAATAAAACACACATCACTGGGGGAAATAAAACACACATCACTGGGGAAAATAAAACACACATCACTGGGGGAAATAAAACACACATCACTGGGGGAAATAAAACACACATCACTGGGGGAAATAAAACACACATGACACCGCCCCTTGCCACGCAGCTCTGGCTGTAGGCTAGTGTGAGCGGGCCCTTAATTGCCTATGATGACATTTGCTATTGAACAAGATCATACAGTCCTAATCAGGAACACGGATCACTGTGTTCATCTAGTGAGTCCATCCCCCACACAGTTAGAAAGCATCCCCTAGGGACACACTTAACTCTTTGATCGCCCCTGGTGATAACCCCTTCCCTGCCAGTGTCATTAGTACAGTAACAGTGCATATTTTTAGCACTGATTACTGTAGTAATGTCACTGGTTCCCAAAAAAGTGTCAGGTGTCCGATCTGTCCTCCGCAATGTCGCAGTCCCGATAAAAATTACCGCCATTACTAGTTAAAAAAAAAAAAAAAACTGCCATAAATCTATCCCCTAGTTTGTAGATGCTATAACTTTTGTGCGTACCAATCAATATACGCTTTTTTTTTTTTACCAAAAATATGTAGCAGAATACATATTAGCCTAAATTGATGAAGAAATTAGATTTTTTTTACATTTTTTTTTTATTGAATATGTTTTATAACAGAAAGTAAAAAATGTTTTTGTTTTTTTTTTCAAAATTGTTGGTCTTTTTTTGTTTATAGCGCAAAAAAAAACCTGCAGATCAAATACCACCAAAAGAAAGCTCTATTTGTGGGAAAAAAGGACATCAATTTTATTTGGGTACAGCATCGCACGACCGCGCAGTTATCAGTTAAAATAACGCAGTGCCGTATCGCAAAAAATGGCTTGGTTAATAAGGGGGTAAAACCTTGCGGGGCTGAAGTGGTTAAATAAACTCTGCCTGACTCAAGATGGCTGCTTGAGTCACATGGGCCAGCAGCATCCAATTAGATCGCTTCCCCAGTGACCTAGGAAACCATAGAGGAACCTTGTTCCTCCTTACTTTCTCTCCAGCTGAAGGGCCCTTGCGGAAAAGCACCACCTGCATGTTATTATAGTTATTAAAAAATAAAATGAAATGGGAAATAAAAAAGCTGCACATGCATTATAACCTGCATTCTACAAGGGGAGCCTATTCAAAGTTGGAGTTCCGATTTAAAAAAAAAAAAAAAAAAATATTGCTTGTGTGTGGCCAGTCTGATAGGATGTCAGGACTGTAGGCAGCAGCATGATCGCATATTAGTGGCTCTCCATGCAACAACACAATGAAAAATTTTGTGACAAGCTTCATTCTTTTTCTAGAGGTTGTTCTTTAGAAGTACGTAAGGTGCATGCATTTGCTGGGAATAGTCTTGTCTACAAATTGCTCAATATTCTGGCATACTGTATAATTTATTCTTGATATAAGAGTTTATGAGTAACATTACACTGTACAAATAAGTCCAGTTAACACAGAACACACTTTCTATAGTCTGATTAACACACCTTTTTGTTGGCTGCAGGTCAATTCAATGTTGTTTGAAACCTTAACACTGTTGACATTTGGCCCTTCAAACATTAGCAAAGAATAGTCTAGACTACATGTATTGCTATGTACTATTTTTTAGTGTCAATTTTGGAACCAAATCAGTAATTTTTTGTCACCTCTATAGTTCTTTTAGGTCCGACTAACAAAAATATGCCCATGAACAGGACAAAATTCTGCCATCACCTTCTGTTTGTATAGTTTTGTTGCCAAGTAGTTGCTAGTAGACTGATTAATTGGCTGTCTGTGGCTGTATGTTTTAACATTGAGAACATGAACAGTTAACAGTTTTCTGGCATGCCGCCGAAGAGATAATATAAAGTTTGCTGTGCCTTCACCAATATGGCAATGGACGATGCCTTTTCTAGAAAATTTATGAATAAAATTTGTATCACCACAGAGTGGTACTGCGGATACAGAAATTTGGTATATAATGCCACATCCCGATAAATTGAATTTTTAGAAGATAGGTTTGTGGATGATGGACTTAATAGGCATAACACAAGTATATATTAACCACTTCAATACCAGGCACCTAGACACCTTCCCGCCCAGGCCAATTTTCACCTTTCAGTGCTGTCGCAATTTGAATGACAATTGCGCGGTCATGCTACACTGTACTCAAAATTTTTTTTTATCATTTTGTTCCCACAAATAAAGCTTTCTTTTGGTTGTATTTGATCACCTCTGCGGTTTTTATTTTTTGCGCAACAAACTAAAAAAGACCGAAAAATTTCAAAAAAAAAAACAAGTTTTTTGTAAATAAGTACGTTTTCTTCATCAATGTCGGGCACTGATATGGCTGAACTGATGGGCACTGATACGGCGGCACTGATGGGCACCGATGAGGTGGCACCAATGAGGTGGCGCTGATGAGGTGGCACTGATGGGCACTGATAGGTGGCACTGATAGGTGGCACTGGTATGCGCCACTGATGGGCACTCATAGGCGGCACTGATGGGCACTCATAGGTGGCACTGATGGGCACTCGTAGGTGGCATTGAGGGGTACTTATGGGTGGCACTGATGGGTATTTATGGGTGGCACTGATAGGTGGCACGGATGGGCACTGATAGTTGGGCACTGATGGACACTGATGGGTGGCACTGATGACACTGATTGGTGGCACTGATGCCCCTAAGGGTGGCATTGCTGGGCATCACTGCAATATAATGATTGGCACAGATTGGGCACTGACTGGGCACATTGGGCACATGTGGATGGCCATGGGGTACATACCTGGCCATCCACATGTTGCCCCCTTCCCTGGTGGTCCTAGTGGCGATCCCTGGTGGTCCAGTGTGGTCATCTGAGGGGGGGCTGCGCTGACCCCCCCCTGTCAGGAGAGCCGCCGATCAGCTCTCCTCTACTCACGTCTGTCAGACGCGAGTGAGGAAAAGCTGATCAACGGCTCTTCCTATTGACATCGTGATCAGCCGTGATTGGACACGGCTGATCACTTGGTAAAGAGCCTCGTGATACTCGTGATCACGTTTTATGTTCATGTTATGCGTTTTTTTAGTAATAAAAACACCCTGAGCTACACCTGAGTTAGTTGTGGAAGCATCCCTCTTTTTTCCACATGGCCCGGTGAATGGAGACACTACCTGTTTTCTGGGAACCAATCTGATCCTGTTCCAGCTGACCGAGAGGGACATCCAGGCTCGGCAGAGGCTCTACCCTTGCCTCCATCACTCCACACTTCTGCCCTTGGTGGCACAAAGCTTTATCGATTCTATGCATTTGGCAGTAGAATCCACCATATCCGGTAAGCGTATTCCATCTATCCGTTTATCTTGATGATACCTGAGCTGACCGTTGAGAAGCTGAAAGAACTGCCACACGGATCACATATATTCACTGTGGACTGTTTTTTGCTTTGACAACACGTCATTGTTGGGACATTATGTTCATGTGCACAGAGACAATTTGCATATGTTTTTTAGCGCTACTATTCACTTAATTTCTGTTTCCATTTTTGTCACATGGTTTGTAGCTGCTTGCCCATCTTTGTTCCTTTGGGTAGCGCATTAATCATCCCACCACTTTTCTGGAAAAATATAGAACATGTTCTCTATCTAAGTCTGTCTGAATTTTTGACAGAAAAAGTCAGATGGGGCATACACACTGTCGGAATATACAATGAAAAGCTCCCATCAGACTTTTTCTGACGGAAATTCCGACCGTGTGTATGCGGCATAAGAGGTAGTCAAGAAATTATATGTGTAATTTATGCTCCAAGAACGCCTGATGGCGCCCCCTGCATGTTGGACCTCTCTATGTGGCCACACTGTGGAAAAGTCTCACACATGTGGTATCGCCATACTCAGGAGGAATAGCAGAATGTGTTTTGGGGTGTAATTTGTGCTATGCATATGCTGTGTGTGAGAAATCACCTGCTAATATAACAATTTTGTGAAGAAAAAAAAAAGAAAAAAAATCTTGATTTTGCAAAGAATTGGGAAAAAATTACAACTTCAAAAAACTCACCATGCCTCTTACTAAATACCTTGGAATGTCTACTTTCCAAAAAGGGGTCATTTGGGGGGTATTTTTACTTTCCTGGCTTGTAAAGGTCTCAAGAAATGAGATGGGCCGTCAGTACTTCAGGTGTGATCAATTTTCAGAGATTGGCACCATAGCTTGTGAACTTTCACAAAGACCAAAAAATACACACCGATTTGGGTTATTTTTACCAAAGATATGTAGTGGTATAAATTTTGGCCAAAATATATGAAGAAAAATTACTAATTTGCAAAATTTTATAACAGAAACGAAGAAAAATTCGTTTTTTTACAGAATTTTCAGTCTTTTTTCTTTTATAGCGTAAAAAAAAAAAAAAAAAACTAGCGGTGATTAAATACCACCAAAAGAAAGCTCTTTTTGTGTGGAAAAAAAGGAAAAAAATTCATATAGGTACAGTGTTGCATGACTGAGTAATTGTCATTTAAAATATGAATGACATATAACCATATATTATGTAGTGTGAAGACCATTAGGTTCCTCAAATCAGCACATCAAAATGTGTGGGGGGGACATAAAAAGTGTGTCAATAAATAATCAAGTCCTCAAAGTCCTCAAGAAATATATCATGTAAAATAATGGGATAAGAGTCCTCAATAAATATGCGACTTCGTATTAAAGTATATCAAAAATGCTGAAAACACCTGGACTGAAGAGACACCACAGCCGACAGTGAGGAGGCTTACCGGAACGTTAGAACCCAATAAAACATACGTTCAAATGGGTCAAACAAGCTTGAATCATTCAAAGGCATGCATTGTGTCTTCTGTTAGCTTTTTGCTAACTCAGAGCTGTCTGTGTTTATGCTGAATGCACTCAAATTCCTTGCACAGTAATAAACATAGAAGCCGGTAACATGGAGTTTCTGCCTCCACCTCTGATGTTTTATTGGGTTCAAACGTTCCGGTAAGCCTCCTCACTGTCGGCTGTGGTGTCTCTTCAGTCCAGATGTTTTCTGCATTTTTGATATACTTTAATACGAAGTCGCATATTTATTGAGGACTCTTATCCCATTATTTTACATGATATATTTCTTGAGGACTTTGAGGACTTGATTATTTATTGATACACTTTTTATGTCCCCCCCACACATTTTGATGTGCTGATTTGAGGAACCTAATGGTCTTCACACTACATAATATATGGTTATTTGTCATATTAGCGCTACACTTATTCTGTTCTTTGTTCTATGCTTATATCCTATTGGCTGTGTTAGCTGCTTACTATTTGGGTAGCGCAGAATTATTTGTTATACTCTATACACAGGGTAACCGGGTCCACTTTTATCTCTTGTTAGTGGGTTGAGGTATATTAAACAACTGACTGTTTTCTTATATCAGTAACAATAGTATTTCTTAACATCAGAGATCTGAGCTTTCTTCAAAAGCATCATATGCTCTTTAAAGACCTTTTGGATGCTCATATTGGTCTCCTGGAGGAAATCCACTTTTAAAAGATAAGACTCCCCATTTCTCTTTAACATGACATCTGGACATACGAAATAGGCATATATTCTTACTATTCTATAGAATGATATTCTTTTTTGTGTGACCACAGTTGGTGTTGGTCCTCCAACTGCAGCCCACAGGCCTGATTAAGCCTTTTGTTTGCCTTTAACTTGCCCTTATGACACTATTTCTCCCTCTGACACAACTGATCTGACATTATTCATCCCACTAAAACCAATGATGGGGCACTACTCCAACCACTCACACCAACAATGGGGCAATATCCCTCTCACTGACACCAAGATTGGTGTCTTACCAACAAGGTATAAAAAAAGGTTGAGTAGTTGGCACCAGGACAAACAGAGGTAAAGTTATAACAGGGGTAGAGGTTCATACTGAAAATGTTTTGTTGCGGTGACTGTCCCCATTTTTTGCTGCATTTTATTCTTTATTGAATATTAGATGAAATATCTGAAAATCTCTGGAACAAAAGTATATAAATTAAATGCAGAATATGTTTCAGTACAGTTGAAAATACATATCCAGGGACAAAATTTCAAAACATAGGACTGTCCTTGGAAATCAAGGACATCTGGCACCTGTGGATTTTAAAACCTTTGTGCTTAGTTTTATTGTTTGACGCATTTAGCTGTAAAATACGTATATTGGCATTTTGTAAGTTCTCAAGGACATATCATATGACAGTGTTATAGGCTCCACTTAGCAGTGAAGCATATGTCATCAGAATGTCAAATATTCACCTGGCTATACCATTTATGAACTTTCACATACTGTATTTCAAGTTGATCTCTGGGAGAAAAACAATTTTGAGCCATTAGCTGTTAAAACAAATGACCCCTATTGATGCCTGCCCCATGTTTGGCTGCTGCTTTGTTCATTAAAACTGTTACTTTCATTCAGCACCCGCAGTACTGTAAGAATGATCGTCTGACATCGAGGACACTTGTAGTTCTGACTGTAATAAACTCATTAGAGCAGGTCGTTTGTTGTATGCCTCCTCCATTCAGAAAAAGCCTTGTATTCTTTTCACAGAATGCAAGGCTTTATCTGATTGGAGAAAGGCAGATGGATGTCTAGATCAATCTTCCTCCAATCATAAAAGCAATCACAGTTTTACTTGAATGGGGCAGAAGCCAAACTTGGGACAGGCATCAACAGAGTTCATTTATCTTTACACAGCAATTGGTAAAAAATATTTTTTTTCTCAGAGTTTAAGTTAAGACCCCTTGACTGCTGAGGTGCAGTGAGCCCCAGGCACCATTAACTATAAGATCTCTGTAGCCAACTTTTATTCCTTGCCCCTTCATCCCATCAAATAAAACACTTACAACCATTAAGTTGGAAAGGGCAAGGCCACAGCTTTTATTAAATCCAACACATAACATATGAATATTTTCAAACAGTGCCGGTCACAGTTGTACTGTGAGCACACAATTCCAAAAGGGGAGGGAGATGAAGGAGGGGCCTGTCCTTACCATAAGTGCTGGACAGGCTGTCTACCTCCCAATTACCATCAAGGGCTTATCCCATTACAGCCATTTTATGCTGGCAAGGTCAAGAAAACCGCCACCCGCCTGTCAGTAAGCAACTGACGGGCGCCCCACCGCAGCCAGCGCTTGTTCCACACCCCGTTGAAGGCCAAGATTAAAGATATCTAATCCAATATCATTGAGGTGGACTCCATTCTTTCTCAATAGATCATCATTGGCGCCTTCTAAATCTTTGTGTCGGATCATGAACCCCCCGATCTGCCGAACAAACTTGGCGACTTGAGCATTGACTTTCCGACGAAAGCATTCCAGGCGGGGGCCAGGGATCTCCCGCGCCCATAGCAAGCGAGGCACAATTTGGGACCAAATGAGAATCAAATTGGTAAAGACAGCATAACACTGGGCAATGTCTCACTTGACAGCGGAAATTAAGTCCACAGAACGCATGTAACCAACGTCATATCCGCCAGCATGGAGAACCAATATGATAGAACCGGAAACATGAGCGCGAAGCTGCTGACATTCCGGAAGGATCTGAGGCCAACGTAACCCACGTATCCCGAGCCAGTGGATTCTGGCAAGATCATAGGCGAAGCCCAAGTTCCTCCCGTAGGTTCGAACTCCCGCACGACGAGCGGCCCAATAGATGAAGGAATCTCCCAGTATCCATATCATACCTGGGCGACAACCTGGGAGGAGGAGTTGGCGTGAACGAAAAATGTGGGGGACGGGGGGCGCACGGACACAAAAGGAGCGGCCAGCGACACAGGACAAAATGGGCCACCACAAGGGTGCAGGACTACCCATCGGCCCCTTCTGAAACTATCGGTCTTAGATGTCCGCAACAAAACCGTCACGCAGCGCTCCGAGAAAGAAACATCCTCCATCAGGATGCCACCCGACGACGACGTGGATTTGGAAACCAGTTCGCCAATGCGAAAGGCACCAAAGAATACCCACGAAAAGGCCACCCGAAAAAGAGGAGCACACGGACGGCAACAGAGAAAGGATGCCAGAGAGGATCTGGAGGGAAATCGGGCGCCTTGAATCGGGAAAATGGGTAACCCGTTTCCAACCCCGCAGTACCTGCTGGACCGGAAATACTTTAGTGATATCCTTCCACCCAAAAAGTTGGAACCAAAAGGACAACGCCGACATGGTGGAGGAAACAGTGGAACCCGAAACGCCTTTCTGCAGCAAATGAACTAGGTAAGCAAACAAAGCCATACATCTGTCATTTGAAGAAGAAATTGAAAACTCAGCGCCCGACACTTGAATCCACTCAAGCCACACCCGACAGTACGACGCCCAGGTCCGCGGGGAAAGCGACATCCAAAGGAGCTCTAGTAAGCACCGGAAATTAGGTTCCATAAGTGGGCCGGACAGGGGAGGCCCTCCAGTGAAGCCGACGGAGCCAGGGAGCGAAAACGAATGAACTGTTGATGGGAGAGAGCATCAGTGATATCATTAGCAGCACCGGGAACGTGTCTAGCCCTAACACAGATGTTAAAATGTAAGCATTTTAAAACCAAAAACCGCATTAACGAGACGACTGGAGGAGGACTGACTGCTTGTTCACTACCTGCACCACACTCATATTATCAGACCAGAAGACTACTTGATTGCGCAACCGTTCGCCCCAAAGCTCAATGGCAACAATGATCGGAAAGAGCTCCAGAAGGGTGAGGTTGCGCAACAAATCCATGCGGGCCCAATCGCTACCGTGTCTATTTCTATGCCTAGGAATGCCAAAACCGTCACGGGACCTTTGGTCTTGTCAGCGGACAGTGGAACGGCGAACTGCTGGCAGGTGTCCTGAAAAACAGAGAGGAGACGCTGGCACCGACCACTGCCCGCTGGACCTATGAAGAGGAAATCGTCTAGGTAGTGCAGTAGGGACTGATAACCAGCCTCCTGGGCGACCACCCACTCAAGGAAGCTGCTGAATAGCTCAAAGAAATAACACAAAATGGCACAACCCATGGGAAGGCACATGTCGATAAAGTAGCTTCCCTGAAAGTAGCAGCCCAGGAGGTGGAAACAGTCCGGTGGACCGGGAGGAGGCGGAAGGCGGACTCGATGTCCGCCATTGCCAGCAAAGCCGACTGCCCGGCCGCCCTAACGAGATGAAGCGCCCTATCGAAAGAGGCGTAATGGACCCTGGATTCCTCCTTGTCGATGCCGTCATTGACCGAGGAGCCAGAACGGTAGTATAAATGGTGAATAAGGCGGAATTTACCCCCCGTCTTTTTTGGGACCACACCGAGGGGGGACACCCTCAGGTTGTGGAAAGGGGGAAGATCAAACGGACCTGCAATACGCCCCAATTCCAGTTCCTTCTGAAGCTTCTCAGCCACGACGGATTCAAATTCAACTGCAGATTTTAAATTTGGAGACATGGTAGGTGCATCCGACGGGGAGAAGGGGATCCAAAAACCATGGTCCAGGCCGTCCTTCAGGATCAAGGGCTCCCTATGAGGGGGGGTACCGGTCTAGCCAAGGAAGCATCTCTAAGACATTCACCGGCGTCCTCCGGTTTAGAAAGGTCAGTCTTGGCTCCTGTCCTGGGGAGTGGTTGGTTACCCCTCCGGAAGCACTGGCTGGCGGTGTGTGCACCCCCGCAACTAGAGCACTCGTGCTTGAAACGGCAGGTGGTGTACCATTTACAGTGGCTTTCATTGAACAGCCAGCAGATACTGAAAGGACGAAGGCCTGTGGGGGCACATAAGCAACAACCACAGGCTACCGTCCTGACAATCAAAACAAAGTTCCTTACGAGCCACCATTTTCTGGCAAAACTGGGTGTCGTAGTGAAACCAACACTGTCCCCCGTAAACCTTGTATGCACCCCAAATAAGGTCTAAGTAACAAAATAGAGAAGTGGCCAACTCCAGGAACCGCTCACAGAGCACTCCCGCGTAAGCGCAGAACCCTTGCAGCCAGTTCCCGAATGTCCTAGGAAGCTGTTTTGGCTTGTCGCCCTGCGCCGATACATCGACCCAACGAGATTTGTCAATCGTCTCCCTGTCCGTCGGCACGAGAGCGAGGAAGTCGATTAATTTGCGTCGCCATATCTTTTCTTTTACTTCCTCCATTAAGTGCGTACCAGTAGGCGCAACCGCCCACAAAGCACCACCGGAGGCGGGGAGGGGTGTAGGCGCCGGACCCGATACCCCTATACTGGAAAGAACTGATTTGACGACCGACGCTATGCGTTCCTCTGGCGGGCCCGATACGGAAGCGTCAGCTGACCTACCCCAAATTAACTCACAGTCATACTCACTTATGCGCGGAGGCAGAGCCGATGATGGGTGACCAGCAGCAGGACCCGGCGGAAAATCCGATTCAGGAATAGCCCTGGAAGGCAGGAGTCTGAGGCGACCATCGCCTGGAGGAACGGCTGGGCCGTGTGTGGCAAGACTGTGGTGACTGACGGAGAGATCCAGGAGAGGGGGTCCGACCACCGACCCTGAGGAGTCCAACTGGCCAAGGACAGCAGCTGAGCAATGACAAGAGCACCTGCTGACTCCAGGCAGATGACCCGGGGCAGGTGCAGCCGCCAGCCCGGGCCTGGAGCAGGAGTCTCCCGCCCTGCCGGGCGCAGGGAGACGAGGCTGGATTGCGGTGGCAGGCAGCACCCGTGGACCTCCTGCCTGGCCAGGCGTATGGAGGTGCGTGTGCACCGGTGAGGGGATGGAGGTCGGAGCAGCGTGACCATCACCCGCCCTGCTGGGCGCGGGACGGTGTTGGTGGGCACGCTGCAAATGATGCGGTTGGATTGTAGCCGCGGACATAAAGTCGCCCGCCCTCTGGCGCAGGGAGACCATGTCCATCAAAGGGTGAGAAGCCAGGATGAACAGTCTGGGGAAAATACAGATCCCCCACCGGTCCGGGCGCAGGGGAATTCTGTATCCGCAAGCCTGGCTGATGGGAGGCCAGTGGAGTAATCAGATTTCCCGCCCAGCTGGGCGCAGGGAGAGTCTGTGCGGGCATAGTGAACAGGGCTGAGCTGCAAGGCACACTAGTATTTCCCGCCCTGCAGGGCGCAGGGAGATGCTGACTCAACATTACAGACTGAGCCGAGTCAATAGCTAAGTTCATATCTCCCGCCCAGCCGGGCGCAGGGAGAGAAGGATCCACTGGGGGCAGCAGAGCCGGCTCCAAATCCCCAGCGGAACCGCCAACAGGGAGGCTAGGGCGGGCGGCAATTGAGGAAGCCGAAGACATGTTTGTGCGGAGCTTCCTCCGCCGCCCCGACTTCAAAGATGACACACGGGCAGCGGATCGTGGGCACCCGCCGACTGACACCCCCCGCCCGCCGCGGGGGCGGGCTCAGGTATGGCGGTGAGACTGGCGAGCGGAACAGTGCCAGGGAGCGCTTCGGCTCCAGCCCAGCCAGGACCATCACTGCAGGCAGGGGAAGGGGCAGCGTGCGGAGTGGCCCGAGAGGAGCTCGGCGAGGCCCGAGGGCTCCGCGAGTGTGGACAGCGTGAAGGGACCCGGGCCGCAGTCTGTGTGAGCGGGGAGGAGGCCCGCCGAGCGGGGCCCCGACCATAGCGGGCTGAGGTGCCACGCTTTCCATCTGAGGAAGCGCTGACACCTGCTACCACAGAGCGTACAGTGGAGCAGGGAGGGGAGGAATTTCTGTAGGAGGCCCTGGAAGGACTGGGGCTGAAGCAGGAAGGTGGGCGGGCCCGTCTTCGGGCCCTGGGCCCGTCATGAGGTTCTGCAGGAAGAATGAATAAATGAATGATTTGTAGAGCGCTGCAAATGCGAACTGAATCACCTCAAGGCGCTAGATGCGTACTCTGTTGTCAGTTCCTTAGAAAAGGAAGGTCTTCAGTTTTTACCTGAAGGCCTGATGGTTTTCTTCCATGCGGATGTGGGTCGGAAGAGCGTTCCATAGTCGAGGTCCTTGGACTGAGAATCTTCGTTCTCCCTTTGCTTTGTAGCGGTATTTGGGAATGATGAGGAGGTTTTGGTTGGCTGATCGAAGACTGCGATTAGGAGTGTAGTGTTTTATTTTCTCCCGGAGATATAGAGGAGCGTTTCCTTGTATGCATTTGTGGGTGAGGCAGAGGGTCTTGAATGTGATCCGATTCTTTACGGTTAGCCAATGTAGGCACTTTAGGGATGGGGAAATAGATTCCCAGGGTTTTTTCCCGTTAACAGTCTTGCCGCCGTGTTTTGGATGAGTTGCAAGCGCGCAAGCTGATATTGTGGTAGTCCTACGTAGAGCGAATTTGCGTAGTCGAGTCGGGAATTGATGATTGTTCCCACAACTGCCGCTTTGTCCTCTTCTGGGATGAAGGGGATGAGTCTACGTAGCAGGCGGAGGAGATGGTGGGATCCGCTAACTACTGATCCTATTTGTGCATCCATTGCCACTCCTGAGTCAAAGATGACTCCGAGACTCTTGGCTTTGGTGCTTGGAGAGATGGTCTGTCCAAGGATGGTGGGAGGTGTCCACGGAGTCTTAATTTTGGAATTTTTGTTAGCGTGTAGGAGAAGAAGTTCTGTTTTTGAACCGTTTGAGTGTGCTGATGGTCATCCAGTCATCTATTAAAGTGAGGCATTTCTCTAATTGCTGATGATGGTTTTTTTGTCCGGTGATGCGAAGGTAGAGTTGGGTGTCATCAGCGTATGAGTGGAAGCAGAGGTCCGTTTTCCTGATGATATTTACAAGTGGGCAGATGTAAATGTTGAATAGCACTGGTGACAGTGGTGAGCCCTGAGGGACTCTGCAGGAGATTGCCTGGGTTTCCGAGGTGAATGTTCCTAGTTTCACTATCTGAGAGCGATTCTCTAAGAATGATGCAAACCATTTTAGAGCAGGAACTGTAGCTCCTGCAACTTCTGAGAGGCGGACAAGTAAAGTATTGTGGTCCACTGTATCGAATGCAGCGCTGAGGTCTAACAGTACCAGGAGACATGATTCTCCGTCATCTGCTGCTTCCAGGGCGTCGTCCCATATTTTGAGGAGTGGTGTTTCTGTGCCATGGCCCGGGCGGAAGCCTGATTGCAGTGGGTCCAGTAGTTGGTGCGTGTCCAGGTGGCGTTGTAGCTGCTGTACTACTGCTTTCTCCATAATCTTGGAGATGGTGTTGAGGCTTGTTATCGGTCTGCGGCAGTTAGGGTCCTTAGGGTCGAGATTGGGTTTCTTTAGCAGGGGTTTGACGATGCCTTGCTTGAGGGAGGTTGGCACAGTCCCTTCTTTGAATGATTGATTTATGAGGTGTGTTAGGGCAGGGGCCAAGATGTCGGAACATTCTTTCAGAAGTTTTGAGGGGATGATGTCGTTTGGTGATGTGCTGTCTCGAAGGCTTCTGATGATGTTTATAGTCGTGTCAGTGGTGATTGGGGACAAAGAGAAATTCGGTGGTTGTGTGATGTTCGTGTCGATATCCTCTTTTTGCTTTGGTTGAGTGAGGTTGGTTGTTCTTTTCTGATGAATTGATTTCCGAATGTTGTCGATTTTGTCGATGAAGAAATCTGATAACTCATTGCAGAATTCTTGAGTATCGTTTGCTGGGGGCTCTAAGCAGGTCGGGTTCATGGACTGAGTGACTATTTTGAAAAGTTCCCGCGGACGGTTTAGGGCAGTTGAAATGGTGTCTGAGAAATGTTCTTTTTTGGCTTTGAAGATTGCCTTGTGGTATTTCACAGCGAGTGCTGTGTAGTTAGTATGGTTTTCCTTGGTAGGATTTCTTCTCCATGCTCTTTCAGCTCTTCTTCATTCTTGCTTGAGTAGGGTGAGGGTGCCATTAAACCATCTCTAGTTTTTTTTGCGGATGGGTGTTCTGCGTTTTGGCGCCACTGAGTCTGCTGTTTGTAGTAATACCTTGTTTAGGGAGTTGAGTGTTTGTTCCGTTGAGAGGTTTGAGTTTAGCAAAAGTATTTTGTTTGATAATGTGGTTTTGAAGAGTTCGGAGTGTAGTTTCTTCTGAGATCTATTCCAGTTTGTTGTTGTTGCTCGTTTCTGTTTTTGGAGGGTGGTGTTGGTGGTGATTTTAAATTTAATAGCGTGGTGATCCGTCCATGGTAGTGGAGTGTTGTCAAGTATGTTGATGTCCATATTCTGTTTGAAGATGAGGTCTAGAGTGTGTCCTGAACCATGCGTGGGAGCATTTATCAGCTGTTTAAGGCCTAGTTCTTCCATTTGGTTGACGCAAGCGGTTGCAATAAAGTCTTGGGCAGAGTTTGCCCAGAGGTTAAAATCCCCAAGTACCAGAAGGTTTTTGGTTTTCAGGGTGTGTATTGAGAAGAATTCAGTGAGTGGAGTAAGGAGATTGGTCTTTGGTCCTGGTGGTCTGTAGCATAGTAGTATGTGAATGGTGTCTTGAGGTGTTGTTTGAAGATGCAGTGCGAGTGTTTCCATGAAAGGCACTGAGTTCTGTAAAATTGGTTTGGTAAACCCAAGGTGCGATTTGAAAATCACTGCTAGGCCTCCTCCTTTTTTTCCTATTCTATGCTCAGTTAGGATACTGTAGTTCTCGGGCACCAATTCAGTTAGGATGGTGTTGCAGTCAGGTGTTAGCCAGCTTTCTGTAATGAAGAGGCAGTCAATGTTGTTTTCGATGTTAAAGTCGTGGATTTCCAGCCTGTGCTTGACTGCAGATCTGGTGTTGATCAGGGCGCATGCTAGTTGTTGTGGTTGGATCGACGTCTCCCTGTATTTGATGGTTGATTGCGGGTTGCCCCTTAGTAATTGTTCTTTTTTTAGTCTTTTTTGAGTGGCGGTTGGTAAGGTTGAGGCAGTGTTTCTTAGCCTGTAGAGGGCGTCTGCTGTGTATTTGAAGTTGCAGATGATGAGGAAGACAGAGTTGTTGATGGAAGGGTAACCTAATGATGGTACTGATGTAGCGATGACGAGCTTGCTAGAGGATGGAGGGATCAGATGGCTACCACTGCTTTTGGAGTGGTGTGGGTGACGGGCTGAATGTTGGTGCGGAGGTCCTGGAGGAGGTGAGGCTGCCTATCACCCTCTTGTTGATCCAGAGGAAGGCGAAAAAACCTCCAGCTGCGATGGCCAATAGTGCAGCAGAGGAAAAATTCCTTCCTGACCCCCCGAGGGGCGATCGGACTCGGGCCCCTGGATCAACTGCTAGTGTACCCCCGGTGGCTTACCTGTAGGATGGTGGGTGATGCGGTGGCTGCGTCTAGGACGATCTGAGGTGGACTTGCCTCTGGTGAATAACCAGTGCCCCCTACAGTGAGGTCCAGTAGCAGGAGGGTGTTTCCAGGTGTGGAGGGGCACGGGGCTCTGTTGGACGAGAGTGGGAGGGGGGAGGTGGCTGGCTGGCCGGAGCTCGGCCGCAGCCGTGGTCTGTCCCACTGAATCTAGCGGCTAGAAAACGGGGTGATTAGACCGCGGCTGCGGTGGTGTCCCGGGGGGGGGGGAGCTAAACAGAGGGGGCTGTGGGACGGTGGGTCCAATCGGGAGGTGACGCGGCCGGAGTGCTAGTGGCCTCAGGAGGGAGGATCAAGATGCTGTTAGGTACTGAGGTGTACCAAGATGGCCGCTGGCTAGGCCTGAGCAACGGGCTGGCCGGCGATAGGGAGTACCAAGATGGCCGCCGGCTAGGCTCGAGCCGCGGGATGTCCTAGCGTAGTTACCCGGACCATCTGATGGTGGGCGGATAGATTCGGTGAGGATAGCCGGCAGGAGGGGGGGGGCGCGGGCTCGCCGGTCGAGCTACCGGTCGGTTGTAGTGAGGAGCGGCAGTGAAGCGCTGCCGGGCTAGCAGCCGGAGCAAGGCCGGAGCCGCGGAGTGTCCTGAGCGGCCGGCTGGCTGGCTGAACGCGGCACCCGGATGTAGGTTAGTGTGCGGAGGAGGGAGAGGGGGTCCCGGTGTACCGCTGCAGGGGGAGTCAGAGATGAATCCAAGAATCCAAGGATGGTTGGCTGGATGGCCGGAGCTGGGGGGCCGGATGGCCAGAGCTGGGTGGCCGATGGCCGGAGCTGATTCACAGAGCCGCTTCACAGAGGTCTGCTCTCCACAGTGTCAGCACTCAGACTGACAAAAGGAGGAGGGATAGGTGAAGGTGTCCCTGGGGACAGGAGGGCGAAGAGCCAGTCAGCCTGCCCTTGAAGAGCCAGTTCGCGAACCTTGGCCAGTAGGAGCTCTGTGTCCATGGCTGGAGGGACAGGGTCGGGTCCAGCTCTTCCAACCACGCTTTCAGAAAGACCCAGAATCCCCTGGGGCACCACTTTTACCGAGCTCAGGCCCAGCCCGTCATCCTAACAACCAATCCTTAGTGACCACCTTAGTCACCTTGACCCGCCCTGGCCATGCCCCCATCAGTCAAGGCTCTCTTTCCCTAAAGGGCTCAAGAGGCCTTCATTCCCACTGGGGCTGTTTTCAGGCTCTTTAGCGCTGGAAATAGCCACTGCTAAGCGTCTGAAAACCTCCTCCCTTTCATTCCAGTGTGACTTTTCATAGTATTTAGTGCTCCCAAAATGCCCTGCCCACATGGTAAAATTCTATACGAGGGCTCTTTTCACACCCAACGCGTTTCGGAATAAACAGTGTTTTGTCCTTCTTCAGGGGTGTAGCAGAAAAGAGAAATTCATATAATATGTTTCGTTGGTTTACTTTAAAACTCCAAAAATTAGAATAGCATTGGGCATTGTTGCTGGTACAGTTGCTGTCTTTGAAACATCATGGTTATCACTGGTTGCACACGCTGGATGCTGGGATGCGTGGCTGGCACACTTCAAACCTGCTCTAAAAAGGGGTTCCCTCCTTTTTTGCCTCAGTATACCGCTCTGGCCTGCACGCATCCGGGAGAGAAGGGGGTAGGTGAGATACTATGCCCCATTAATGGGACCACTGTCAAATGATAATATTCAGTGATAACCATGATGTTTCAAAGACAGCAACTGTACCAGCAACAATGCCCAATGCTCTTCTAATTTTTGGAGTTTTAAAGTAAACCAACGAAACATATTATATGAATTTCTCTTTTCTGCTACACCCCTGAAGAAGGACAAAACACTGTTTATTCCGAAATGCGTTGGGTGTGAAAAGAGCCCTCGTATAGAATTTTACCATGTGGTAACAACACTAAACTTGTTAACTGTGTAATATGTTCCGTTGAATTTAATGTACACAATGTTTTTAATCTATGTCATTTTCAAATAAAAATTCC
The DNA here is from genome assembly GCF_042186555.1 of Aquarana catesbeiana. Taxonomy (NCBI): domain Eukaryota; kingdom Metazoa; phylum Chordata; class Amphibia; order Anura; family Ranidae; genus Aquarana; species Aquarana catesbeiana. The sequence goes on from NC_133326.1 coordinate 617,919,541, forward strand.
TTTATTTCTCATACCTTGTTACACATATTTACTATCTAATATCCTTTTGCAAGTGCCGTTAAAGTCCATTCAGGGGAACCCCTTTTTTTCTATATACATTTGCTATAGGTGTAGGCCATTTACATACCTTATGAAGTCTGACTGGAATACTCCCAGGACATTGCTAGGTACTCCCAGGATGTTGCTAAGTGAGGCCTAGTCATCACTGCTCACCTCCACCATCACAGGAGTGATCTCTCAAATGCTGAGCTCAGAGCTACTACATCAGGGGAGAGAAATAGTATGTTCAGGGCGTTTAGAATCAGAGAAAGAGCTCACTCCTGTGATGATGGAGCTGAGCAGTGACAAGTAGGCCTCACTTAGAAACGTCCTGAAAGTACTTAGCCACGTCCTGGGAGTATTCCAGTCAGCCTTCATAAGGTATGTAAATGGCCTACACCTTTAGTAAGGGTATTATTCCTCATGCACATTGGACGTTTTTACAGCTGCTGTTTTTGGCTGCAGACATTTTTTATTCTGTAGTCAATAAACTCCCTAGCATGTTATCCTGTGTCCATGCACACATAGGCTGTTATCAGCAGTTTTTGGCAGGGGAGTTTTCTAGCTGTAAAAAAACCCACAGAACTAGTGTGTTTTGAGAGGAGTTTTTCAGCTGGAGCAGGAGTCCAGCTCTAACTCTGAGAAAAGCTGAAAACAGCTTAAAAATGCCAAAAAATGGGGCTATTCGGCATTTATTAGCGTTTTTGAGCCATAAGCTTTTATGGGAGTATAGTTTTGCTTAAACACTTCCCGCCCAGCCTATAGCAGAATGACGGCCGGGAGGTGGTTCTGTTATCCTGACTGGGCGTCATGTGGAGGATAATATTCTAGCACGCGCCCGCGGGGGGGGGGGGGGGGCGCGCAGCACGGTGATCGGAGGTGCTGTGTGTCAGTCGGATCAGCTGTGACCAATCACATCTGATCATCGCGTGAACCTGGAAGTGCCGGTAAACGACATTACCACGTGATCAGCTGTGACCAATCACATCTGATCATCGCGTGAACCTGGAAGTGCCGGTAAACGACATTCCTCGGTTCGCACTGACAGGGAGAGCCGATCGGCAGCTCTCCCTGTCAGAGGGGGGGGGGGGGGTCTGTGCTGATTGAATCAGCACAGCCCCATCAGATGTGCCACCACAGCTGCCAAAAAGGTGCCCATCAGCTGCCAGTCAGTGCCCCATCAGAAACGGCTGTAGGTGCCCATCACAGTGCCAATCAGTGCCTATCACAGTGCCAATCAGTGCTGCCCATCAGTGCCGCCTATCAGTGCCCATCAATTCTACATATCAGTGCCTCCTCATCAGTGTCAGCTCATCAGTGCCCGTCAGTGAAGGATACAAAATTTTATAACTAAAACAAACAAAAAAATTTGGCCTTTTTTAGTTTGCTTAGCAAAAAATAAAAACCCCAGTGGTGATCAAATACCACCAAAAGAAAGCTCTATCTGTGGGAAGAAAATTGTAAAAATGTAGTATGGGTCCAGTGTTGCATGACCGCGCAATTGTCATTCAAAGTGCGACAGCGATGAAAGCTGAAAATTATCCTGGGCAGAAAGGGGGGGGGGGGGGGCCTGGTATTGTAGTGGTTAAAAAAGCTACAGCTAAAAAACGCTGAAAAACTCACTCTACAGCTACAGCTTATGTTACTGGCTTTTTTATAACGTCCAATGAGGCCTTAGTCAGAGCTGCACAGTTTTTGATTAAAACAAACATCCCTTACCTGCATAGGTAGTTTTTTTTTTTTTTTTGTGAAGGTGAACTGTCCTTTTTTAAAATATTGGCAATATGGCCGCTGTTGGAAATTATGAGGCCCCGTACAGCCTTCCTGATAGAGCCCCCCAATTCTGCCTACACCTTACCCACCCCCTGGGGTGCAGCAAAACATCAGCACTAACTTTATCCCCCTACGCCCGAAAATGAAATAAAGTCCCATCTCCTGGGCCCCTCTGTTGAGATGATGGGGCCCAAGGAAATGTAATTTAAAGCGGAGATCCACCCACCCCTGCACAGATTAAAAGCCAGCAGCTACACATACTGCAGCTGCTGACTTTTAATAATAGGACACTTACCTGTCCTGGAGTCCAGTGATGTCGGCAACGCAGCTGATGTTTTCATTAGCTGTCGGGTGCTGCCGCCATTGCCGAGAAGGGAACCTGGTAGTGAAGAATTGCGGCTTCACGCTGGGTTCCTACTGCACATGCGCAAGGCACCACTGCGCTCTCCTACTGGCCCAGCGGCGGGGGAAGGAGGAGGGTAGAGGATGGAGCTGAGCTGCTGGCGTAATACGCCGCGGCCCAGTCTCCCGGAAGTGGGGACAGTGTCTTTGACAGGTATCCGCTAACCCCACCCCCCCACCCCCGAAAGGTGCCAAATGTGAGACGAATGAGCACAAGTTACACTTTTGGCTGGAACTCCGCTTTAAGCCCTGGTAAGCAAGTAGAAGTAAGGGTGTGGTCTAGTAAAATCCATTTATTCATTTAGGCAGAAATGAACAATAAAGTTGCCCTGGGTCCCCCCTGTTTAGCTGATGAGGCTTGGGCCCAGTACAACAGGACCAGTTGTATTGCCTTATCATGATGGGTAGATACTATCGCCTTTTTTGTTAAAATTTGTGAACTGCTATATGGGTGATTTGCTCCTTCACATGATTGTGGATTTATTAAAGTAAAACTTTGACCAAAATCAAAAATGACATATATAGTGCAATCTGCCCATAACATAGTTTTATTACCTGAGGATTCTGTGATTGGTACTGTAATTTTTTTTTTCCATGTCTTTTAACAGACCAACCTGTTCTGCAAAAGTAACAGTTACAGATATTGGGATAAACCATATAACACTGCTACGGCCACTTACAACGGTCAGCTTTAATTCAAATGGTTTAAATCTTTTTTCCAAAAGAAAAAAAATGTTGCTGTAACTACTTAAAAAGTGTTAGCTGGATGGACTTAGGATTAATGTTTGTTGCTTACGTGAAGTCCTTTAAAACGATCTGTACAACACTACCCTGTTTACAAGGTGACAGCTTTTCTGTGTAATTTCACCGCTGATCAGCTTTATTTCCCTGGTAAAGGAAGTGAAAAAAAGATCCACTGGCAGGATCAACGGGTAATAAAATGACATTACAGGGGTGACTCAGAAAAACAAAAGCTTCTGTGTTAATGCAAGAGACAGACTGCATCATATACAGTATGCCATGTTTGATTTTGTCCATAGTTCCCCTATAACCAGCATACAGGTGTGCAGTGTTGCAGTTAACACGGTATTACACCCAAAAACATTATTATATTATCATATTGCACAGATGTGATGGCTGCATTAGTTTCCTTTTTTCAAGCTTTCTCACCTGGAGATCCAACCAGTAAGTCTGTTATTTTTTAACATCCTTCAACAGACCAAGCTATCCAGACAAAGTAGCAGTTAGAGGGATGAAACAAACCACTTACCACCCACAGGCATTCTTACAGTGACCAGCTTTTATTCATTTATGTAAAACCTTTATCCCAAAAGGAACAGGAATTGTTGCTCTAACTGCTTAACCGCTTCAGCCCCAGAAGATTTTACCCCTTTCCTGACCAGAGCACGTTTTGCGATTCAGCACTGCATCACTTTAACTGACAATTGCGCGGCCGTGCGACGTTGCACCCAAACAAAATTGACGTCCTTTTTTTCGCACAAATAGAGCTTTCTTTTGGTGGTATTTGATCACCTCTGCGGTTTTTATTTTTTGCGCTATAAACAAAAAAAGAGCGACAATTTTGAAAAAACGCAATATTTTTTACTTTTTGCTATAATAAATATAAATATATTTTTTTTCCTCAGTTTAGGCCGATATGTATTCTTCTACATATTTTTGGTAAAAAAAATCTCAATAAGCGTATATTGGTTGGTTTGCGCAAAAGTTATAGCGTCTACAAAATAGGGGATAGTTTTATGGCAATTTTTATTATTAATTTTTTTTTAACTAGTAATGACGGCGATCTGCGATTTTTATTGGGACTATGACATTATGGCGGACACGTCAGACAATTTTAACACATTTTTGGGACCATTGGCATTTTTACAGCGATCAGTGCAATAAAAATGCATTGATTACTGTAAAAATGTCACTGGCAGTGAAGGGGTTAACACTAGGGGGGCGATCAAGGGGTTTATGTGTTCCCTAGTCTGTGTTCTAACTGAAGGGGGGATGGGACTGTGCAGGGGAGATGACAGATCGCTGTTCATACTCTGTATGAACAGACGATCTGTCTGTTCTCCCCTCAGAGAACCGGAAACTGTGTGTCTACACACACAGATCCCGGTTCTCGGTGTGCCCCGAGCGATCGCGGGAGCCTGGCGGTGATCGCGACCGCCGGGCACTCGCACCGGCTCCGTGGGCGAGCAGAGGGCGCACGCGCGCCCCCAGCGGCGCGCACGCGCCCCCTTAGTGGCCGAATATGTTACCAAAGTATGACGGCGATTCGCGCAGCCGAGCCATGTTTCCGCAGTATAACTGCAGCAGCTGGTCAAAAAGCAGTTAAAATGTGTTAGCTGGAGTTTGACTTTAATTTGTTAGTCATGTCCATCTAATTATCTAACACTACAATCTCCCCAGACTGACAATGCTGCTGTCCAAAGGTGTCTTTGTTACTCCTCAATCCAGAGTGAAGACACGCTAAGACAGGAAGAGTGTTACTAGCTGGATCAACATGTGAAAATAAAGGAAAAAAATAGGAAATCAAATGCATCCGTACATTTACTGTGATACTGTGTGATTTATATTGTCCCTTCTATTTCTGTATATGGATGATGGCACTGTATTTATTTTATTGAAAAAAAAAAAAATACATCAAAGTACCTCTTTCCTAATCGATTTTACAGCTGTCACATGACCCAGATCTTTCCCAGCCTCTTTGCAGAGAAACATAAGCAGGATGAGCCTCTAGTCCTCTGCTGCTGGTCACATGTTAAAAAAACAGCTTTTGAAATACAGAGTAAAAATAAATAATTCATATCAATACATTTTTTTTATTTTTTTTTTTTTGCAATAACATGGTGTGGGTAGATTTTTGCCAGTCACAGGCTGTGTCATACCCCTCCAGCCTGTGTCTTAGAATAAGAGGGAGGTGAAGCCTCCATTAATCTACATGTAATATTCCACCCCCATTGTGTTTAGCTGGTTAGTGAACATGGAGGTGGAAGAGGGAGGGAGTGGCCTGTCATTTACCACATGCCCACATGTGTAACTCAGATGTGATAGTGAGGAAACTCACTGAAAACTGAGCATGTGCAGAGCTGTCAACACTGCTTTGCAAAATCCTTAGCTGAATTGGGGACATGGACTGAAGGGGGAGCTAGAGAGCAGCAGAATCAGTTTTTTTCAGAATACAGGAAACAAATCTCATAGTGACTGAGTGAGTATGAACAGCACGTAATACAACATTTATTGATAGTTTTTTTATTATGGTGTGGGTTTAATAACACTTTAAGAATAGGTAAGCTGCATTGGTTTTATTTTTTAACAGCTCCTGTTGGCGACTCATGTAAGGTGTATGAAAAAAACAAAGATCACCATAAAGTGCAGTAGTGCAACAAGTTATCAGAAATATGAAGGTATGCAAGAATATATTGAGAAATAACAAGGCCTGTAAACCAATGTGTATTCACATTGTACTGTTTTTCAATTTGCAAAAAATTGCAGTACAAAAATGTGAATGGAAGGAAGGAGGGAGGGAATTAGTGAGTCTTGCAGTTTAGACACGTAATAAATGAAGATGAACTCACTGACAGACAAAACTACATAAAGATCAGATTGTTACATGTCAGCATTTGTACTGAAAGGAGTGTTCGTTTTTTCAGAAGATACTATCACTAAATACGTAAAGGTAATGTCTGAGAGAGTAGAAATCCCAAGTTTTATTGTAGCCTCTGTGTAGTAGACCTTGCAATTATTTCCAGTACCCAGTAGACAGTGCATCCGGAAAATACTCACAGCGCCTCACTTTTTCCACATTTTATGTTATGTTACAGGCTTATTCCAAAATGGATTAAATTCATTATTTTCCTCAAAATTCTGCAAACAATACCCCATAATGACAACATGAAAGAAGTTTGCAAATTTATTAAAAATAAAAAAAAATCCCATTTATATAAGTATTCACAGCCTTTGGCACCAATTCCAGCCTCAAGTCTTTTGAGTATCATGCTACAAGCTTGGCATACCTATTTTTGGGCAGTTTCTCCCATTCTTCTTTGTAGGACCTCTCAAGCTCCATGAAGTTGGATGGTGAGCGTAGGTGCACAGCCGTTTTCAGATCTCTCCAGAGATGTTCAATTGGGTTCAAGTCTGGGTTCTGGCTGGGCCACTCAAGGACATTCACATAGTTGTCCCCTAGCCACTCCTTTGTTATCTTTGCTGTGTGGTTAGTGTTGTTGTCCTGTTGGAAGATGAACCTTTGCCCCAGTTTGCTGTCCAGAGCGCGCTAGAGCAGGTTTTCATCAAGGATTTCTCTGTACATTCTCTGTGCATTCATCTTTCCCTCAATCCTGAATAGCCTCCCAGTTCCTGCCACTGAAAAACATCCCCATAGCATAATGCTGCCACCACCATGCTTCACTGTAGAGATGGTATTGGCCAGGTGATGAGCAGTGCCTGATTTTCTCCACACATGCCATTCAGGCCAAAGAGTTCAATCTTTGTTTCATCAGACCAGAGAATTTTGTTTCTCATGGTCTTAGAGTCAAGCATTTGAGAGCTGGCCCTGCAAAGGCCCTTCTTTGAGCATATGGCGATGGAGACTCACATTGCTGCATAACATTACTATGATTGGAATCAACAGACTTTACACCTTCATTGTCTGAGGAGTCACTAGCAATGGACTCATCGGACGTCTTCACTGTCTCACCCTGTTACTATTCTTGAAAAGATCAGGTGCGTTTTCCATTTCAACTCCTGAATCAGTTTCAAGCGCAGTTGCCACGCTTTTATTTAAGTACCCCTCATTCAGATCTCCAACATTGATTCCTACCATAGCCACCTCACTTGCATCAACAAGAGAATCGGGTTTACCTAATTGTGGTTTTAGAGCCTCTATCTTTGCTGAGCACTGAGACTGTTCAGCTTATGCATGTATGGAGGATAACTCCATTATGGCTGACTGGGCTTCATGTAATTCTTTCCTAAGTAGTATTATAACACGCTCATTCTTAGCCTCTCTTTAACCACTTGCCGACCGCCTCACGACGATGTACGTCGGCAGAATGGCACGGGCAGGCAGAATCATGTACCTGTACGTGATCTGCCTCCCGCGGGTGGGGGGTCCGATCGACACCCCCCCCCCCCCCCCCCCCCCCGCCCGGTGCCCGAGGCGGTCGGCTTTGGTCTGGGAGCGATGAGAGGCGAGGGGGAGACCATCCATTCGTGGCCCCCCCTCGCGATCGCTCCCAGCCAACAGAATCATTCCTCTGCTGCTGTATGCTAACCAGCAGCAAAGGAAATTATGTCATCTCTCCTCGGCTCAGTATTTTCCGTTCCCGCGCCGAGGAGAGAAGACTGGAATGTGAGTGTAAAACACACACACACACTCAGTAGAACATGCCAGGCACACAAAACACCCCTGATCACCCCCGCCGATCACCCCCGCCGATCACCCCCCCAATCACCCCCCCCCCCCCTCCCCACCACCAAGCAGTTTTTTTTTTTTTTCTGATTACTGCATTGGTGTCAGTTTGTGACAGTTACTGTGGTAGGGCAGTTAGTATTAGCCCCCTTTAGGTCTAGGGGACCTCCTTAACCCCCCCCTAATAAAGTTTTAACCCCTTGATCACCCCCCCGTCGCCAGTGTCACTAAGCGATCATTTTTCTGATCGCTGTATTAGTGTCGCTGGTGACGCTGGTTAGGGAGGTAAATATATAGGTTCACTGTCAGCGTTTTATAGCGTCAGGGACCCCCATATACTATCTAATAAATGTTTTAACCCCTTGATTGCCCCCTAGTTAACCCTTTCACCACTGATCACCGTATAACTGTTACGGGTGACGCTGGTTAGTTTGTTTATTTTTTATAGTGTCAGGGCACCCGCCGTTTATTACCAAATAAAGGTTTAGCCCCCTGATCGCCTGTCGGTGATATGCGTTGCCCCAGACAGCGTCAGGTTAGCGCCAGTACCGCTAACACCCACGCACGCACCGTACACCTCCCTTAGTAGTATAGTATCTGAACGGATCAATATCTGATCCGATCAGATCTATACTAGCGTCCCCAGCAGTTTAGGGTTCCCAAAAACGCAGTGTTAGCGGGATCAGCCCAGATACCTGCTAGCACCTGCGTTTTGCCCCTCCGCCCGGCCCAGCCCAGCCCACCCAAGTGCAGTATCGATCGATCACTGTCACTTACAAAACACTAAACGCATAACTGCAGCGTTCGCAGAGTCAGGCCTGATCCCTGCGATCGCTAACAGTTTTTTTGGTAGCGTTTTGGTGAACTGGCAAGCACCAGCGGCCTAGTACACCCCAGTTGTAGTCAAACCAGCACTGCAGTAACACTAGGTGACGTGGCGAGTCCCATAAGTGCAGTTCAAGCTGGTGAGGTAGCAAGCACAAGTCCCGCTGCCACCAAGAAGAAGACAAAATAGGCGCGTCGTGCCCATAATGCCCTTTCTGCTGCAATCGTCAATCCTAATAATTGGGAACCCACCGCTTCTGCAGCGCCCGTACTTCCACCATTCACATCCCCAACCAAATGCAGTCGGCTGCATGAGAGGCATTTTTATGTCCTCCCGAGTACCCCTACCCAACGAATCCCCCAAAAAAGATGTTGTGTCTGCAGCAAGCGCGGATATAGGCGTGACACCCGCTATTATTGTCCCTCCTGTCCTGACAATCCTGGTCTTTGCATTGGTGAATGTTTTGAACTCTACCATTCACTAGTTGAGTATTAGCGTAGGATACAGCATTGCACAGACTAGGCGCACTTTCACAGGGTCTCCCAAGATGCCATCGCATTTTGAGAGACCCGAACCTGGAACCGGTTACAGTTATAAAAGTTACAGTTACGTATTCTATTCTGCAATGTTTTATTGTTATTATGTTTTATCATGTTTGCTTTTCAGGTATGCAATTTTTTATACTTTACTGTTTACTGTGTTTTATTGTTAAACATTTTTTTGTCTTCAGGTACGCAATTCACGACTTTGAGTGGTTATACCAGAATGATGCTTGCAGGTTTAGGTATCATCTTGGTATCATTCTTTTCAGCCACGGTCGGCTTTCATGTAAAAGCAATCCTAGCGGCTAATTAGCCTCTAGACTGCTTTTACAAGCAGCGGGAGGGAATGCAGCCAGTGATTCAGCCAGCTGACCATAGAGCTGAACAGAGACCAGAGCGGCTCCGAACATCTCTATGGCCTAAGAAACCGGAAGCTACGAGCATTTCATGACTTAGATTTCGCCGGATGTAAACAGCGCCATTGAGAAATTGGGAAAGCATTTTATCACACCGATCTTGGTGTGGTCAGATGCTTTGAGGGCAGAGGAGAGATCTAGGGTCTAATAGACCCCAATTTTTTCAAAAAAGAGTACCTGTCACTACCTATTGCTATCATAGGGGATATTTACATTCCCTGGGATAACAATAAAAATGATTAAAAAAAAAAAAAAAAAAATGAAAGGAACAGTTTAAAAATATGATAAAAAAGCAAAAAAATAATAAAGGAAAAAAAAAAAAAAAGCACCCCTGTCCCCTCCTGCTCTCGCGCTAAGGCGAACGCAAGCGTCGGTCTAGCGTCAAATGTAAACAGCAATTGCACCATGCATGTGAGGTATCACCGCGAAGGTCAGATCGAGGGTAGTAATTTTAGCAGTAGACCTCCTCTGTAAATCTAAAGTGGTAACCTGTAAAGGCTTTTAAAGGCTTTTAAAAATGTACTTATTTTGTTGCCACTGCACGTTTGTGCGCAATTTTAAAGCATGTCATGTTTGGTATTCATGTACTCGGCCTAAGATCATCTTTTTTATTTCATCAAACATTTGGGCAATATAGTGTGTTTTAGTGCATTAAAATTTAAAAAAGTGTGTTTTTTCCCCAAAAAATGCGTTTGAAAAATCGCTGCGCAAATACTGTGTGAAAAAAAAAAATGAAACACCCACCGTTTTAATCTGTAGGGCATTTGCTTTAAAAAAATATATAATGTTTGGGGGTTCAAAGTAATTTTCTTGCAAAAAAAAATAACTTTTTCATGTAAACAAAAAGTGTCAGAAAGGGCTTTGTCTTCAAGTGGTTAGAAGAGTGAGTGATGTGTGACATAAGCTTCTAAATGTTGTGCATAAAATGCCAGGACAGTTCAACCCCCCCCCCCCCCAAATGACCCCATTTTGGAAAGTAGACACCCCAAGCTATCTGCTGAGAGGCATGTCGAGTCCATGGAATATTTTATATTGTGACACAAGTTGCGGGAAAAAGACACTTTTTTTTTTTTTTTTTGCACAAAGTTGTCACTAAATGATATATTGCTCAAACATGCCATGGGAATATGTGAAATTACACCCCAAAATACATTCTGTTGCTTCTCCTGAGTACGGGGATACCACATGTGTGAGACTTTTTGGGAGCCTAGCCGCGCACGGGACCCCGAAAAACAAGCAACGCCTTCAGGCTTTCTAAGGGCGTAAATTTTTTATTTCACTCTTCACTGCCTATCACAGTTTCGGAGGCCATGGAATGCACAGGTGGCACAAACCCCCCCCCCCAAATTACCCTATTTTGGAAAGTAGACATCCCAAGCTATTTGAGAGGTATAGTGAGTATTTTGCAGACCTCACTTTTTGTCACAAAGTTTTGAAAATTGAAAAAAGAAAAAAAAAAGTGTTTTTTTCTTGTCTGTCTTCATTTTCAAAAACAAATGAGAGCTGCAAAATACTCACCATGCCTCTCAGCAAATAGCTTGGGGTGTCTACTTTCCAAAATGGGGTCATTTGGGGGGGGGGGGTTTGTGCCACCTGGGCATTCCATGGCCTCCGAAACTGTGATAGGCAGTGAAGAGTGAAATCAAAAATTTACACCCTTAGAAATCCTGAAGACGGTGATTGGATTTCGGGGCCCCGTACGCGGCTAGGCTCCCAAAGAGTCCCACACATGTGGTATCCCCATACTCAGGAGAAGCAGCTAAATGTATTTTGGGGTGCAATTCCACATATGCCCATGGCCTGTGTGAGCAATATATCATTTAGTGACAACTTTGTGCAAAAAAAAAAGTGTCACTTTCCCGCAACTTGTGTCAAAATATAAAATATTCCATGGACTCAACATGCCTCTCAGCAAATAGCTTGGGGTATCTACTTTCCAAAATGGGGTCATTTGGGGGGGGGGGGTTTGTGCCATCTGGGCATTTTATGGCCTTCAAAACTGTGATAGGTAGTGAGGAGTGAAATCAAAAATTTACGCCCTTAGAAATCCTGAAGGCAGTGATTGGTTTTCGGGGCCCAGTACGCGGCTAGGCTCCCAAAAAGTCCCTCACATGTGTAATCCCCGTACTCAGGAGAAGCAGCTGAATGTATTTTGGGGTGCAATTCCACATATGCCCATGGCCTGTGTGAGCAATATATCATTTAGTGACAGCTTTTTGTAATTTTTTTTTTTTTTGTCATTATTCAATCACTTGGGACAAAAAAATTAAAATTCAATGGGCTCAACATGCCTCTTAGCAATTTCCTTGGGGTGTCTACTTTCCAAAATGGGGTCATTTGGGGGGGGGGGGGTTGTACTGCCCTGCCATTTTAGCACCTCAAGAAATGACATAGGCAGTCATAAACTAAAAGCTGTGTAAATTACAGAAAATGTACCCAATTTGTAGACGCTATAACTTTTGCGCAAACCAATAAATATACGCTTATTGACATTTTTTTTACCAAAGACGTGGCCGAATACATTTTGGCCTAAATGTATGACTAAAATTGAGTTTATTGGATTTTTTTTTATAACAAAAAGTAGAAAATGTCATTTTTTTTTCAAAATTTTCGGTCTTTTTCCATTTATAGCGAAAAAAATAAAAATCGCAGAGGTGGTCAAATAGCATCAAAAGAAAGCTCTATTTGTGGGAAGAAAAGGACGCAAAGTTTGTTTGGGTACAGCATTGCATGACCACGCAATTAGCAGTTAAAGCGACGCAGTGCCAAATTGTAAAAAGTGCTCTGGTCAGGAAGGGGGTAAATCCTTCCGGGGCTGAAGTGGTTAATTCAAAGAGGCAATGCAACTTTCTCTTAGTTCACACGTTTGTTCTAATTCATTCAGTGATTTTCTGTACCAATACACACTTCTCAGTCACCAATTGTTCAATGTAATCGCAAACATTTGCATCTGCCTTTGCAGCCTTTGTTAATATATGCTTACTTACACTTTGTACCTGCTCTATTATTTCTGTTCTGTCCTTATACCAATGCAATTTTTTTTCTATAGCAACGTCTCTCATTCTCAACAACATGCATATCACATTAGTCATTTTCACTTTCTTGCATTTGTTCGATGACAGTCTATGTTTTATATCATCATTCTGAATATCACATTGTCTCAATAAATCATTAAATTGGTGGGTCAAAGCATTTTCTGCCAAAGTGTTGAAATTAACACAGGCATGTTTTTTAACCCCTTGCCGACCGGCTCACGCCGATATACGTCGGCAGAAGGGCACGTACAGGCATATTAATGTACCTGTACGTTACCCTTTAAGCCGCGAGCTCCGTGAGTGTGATCGCGGGTCCCGTGGACTCGATGTCCGTGGGGATACCTGCGATCATCTCACGGAGAGGAAGAATGGGGAAATGCTGATGTAAACAAGCATTTCCCCATTCTTCCTAGTGACAGGACACTGATCACAGCTCCCCCCCACAGTTAGAATCACTCCCTAGGACACACTTAACCCCTGCAGCGCCCCCTAGTGGTTAACCCCTTCGCTGCCAGTCACATTTACACAGTAATCAGTGCATTTTTAATCGCACTGATTGCTGTATAAATGTGAATGGTCCCAAAATAGCGCCAAAAGTGTCCGATCTGTTCGCCATAATGTCGCAGTCACAATAAAAATCCCAGATCGCAGATCATTACTAGTAAAAAAAAAATTATTAATAAAAATGCCATAAAACTATCCCCTTTTTTGTAGACCCTATAACTTTTGCGCAAACTAATCAATAAAAACTTATTGCGATTTTTTTTTTTTTTTTTACCAAAAATATGTAGAAGAATACGTATTGGCCTTAGCTGAGGAAAGAAAATGTTTTTTATATTTTTTTTTTGGGATGTTTATTGCAAAAAGTAAAAAATATTGCGTTTTTTTTAAAAATTGTCGCTCTTTTTTTGTTTATATTTTTAAAAAAAATAAAAACCACAGAGGTGATCAAATACCACCAAAAGAAAGCTCTATTTGTGGGGAAAAAAGGACGTCAATTTTGTTTGGGAGCCACGTCGCACGACCACGCAATTGTCAGTTAAAACGACGCAGTGCCGAACCGCAAAAAACGCTTTGGTCTTTGGCCAGCCAAATGTTCCGGGGCTGCAGTGGTTAAGGAACATTCCAATGAGTTCCATTGACATGTTAATTAACAACAGCTACAGACACAAGACACAAACAGAGACACAGCTGTTCAAAAGCTAATACGGACTTGTAGTCTCATAAGGAGGAGCACCCTCTTAATCAATGCCCTACTATCTCCTTACACTGACTTTAGCCCTCTTATCTCAGATCGTAGGCCAGATTAATCTTCTATTAGAGCAAAAAGCAATTTCACTTTCACATGGATACAAAAAAATATAAAATATCTATATTTCCCCCACTTTCTCCTTAAAGATTTATGGTTTATCCTATAAATCTGTAGGGCACATCAGTTAACCAAGGGTGATCAGCCCCTCACTCGCTGGCACACTTGACCAGCTACACAGGCCTAAAACAATTTGCATTAACAATACAATTAACTTTAACACATACACATATACCAGCCAAACTCTCACAAGATATATGTGCATCTGCTCACTGATGAAATATTTCACAGAACTTTCAGGAACACTCAAGCAGGGCTTCAGAATTCACAGACCAGCGTAAATCTTATCAACAGTAGAGAAAGGCTTTCAATTCTGGGTCTCGTAGAGGATTTCTCAGCTTATAGGAACTCAAGACAAAAATACATTAGGGTTTGGATTCTGTGCAGAAATAAATTCCAACACCCTGCTGGGGTGCCAATTGAAATAAGTATTGGGTGGGTATGGATTCCCTCTACTTATTCCATATATATGTATTAACTTGTCTATTCCAAAATTAGCTAGTCTGAATATAAAACAAAAGAACATAAGGTTGTCCTCGAGATGTTGTCTCGTCAGCTGGGCTCGCTGGCAGGAGAGCCATGAGGCAATAGAAAGTTATTCCTGCCGCTCAGCACTTTTAAACTACATTCAGACACTGCCCACTCAACACTATTGCCAACCCCTCTAAGAATTCTGACAAATCAAAATCAGTAAGAGGCAGTCCTTCTAAATATCTGTCCATCCTTCAGAAAACCTTCTGTAGTGTCCACTAGGAGCAGCATTTCTCCATGAATCACTGCCATCTGACCCTGGTCAAATCCTCAATGACAGCTGTTTTTTGATCCTCTGTAGCTCAACCCATCAGTCATCTTGGCAGCAGTGGTTTTCTTTGAAGCTTTGTTTACAGACGTGTTAATCAAGCACTTGCATCTTTATTACACCAGGTGGTCTGGAGCCAAGCTCTACTCCCCTGCCAGGAGGCATGAATCAACACCCTGCTGGGTCAACTTGCAACTTTAAACTTAGGCCACCTGGCTGTATCAACGAGGAAGTGAAACTCCAGAAATATCATATTAAATCATGTTTCCTTCCAACAGGTGCCTTTGGAAAACCCCAGACGGGCTGTCATGTGCCTTTTACTGAGGAGCCATCTGGCCACTCTACCATACAGGCCTGATTGCTGCAAGTTTCTCCTCTCTCCACAGAGAAACCCTGGAGCTCTGTCAGAGTGACCATCTGGTTCTTGGTCACCTCCCTGACTGAGGCCCTACTCCCTCGATCGCTCAGTTTGGCTGGGTGGCCCACTCTAGGAAGAGTCCTGGTGGTTCCAAACTTCTTCCATTTATGGATGATGGAGGCCACTGTGCAAATTGGGAACTTCAATGCTGCAGACATTTTTCTGTACCCAACCACAGATCTGTGCTTTGATACAATACTGTCTCGGAGGTCTACAGACAATTCCTTGGACTTCATGGCTTGGTTTGTGCTCTGACATGCACTATTAACTCTGGGACCTTATATAGACAGATGTACGCCTTTCCAAATCATGTCCAATCAACTGAATTTACCACAGGTGGACTCCAATCAAGTTGTAGAAACATCTCAAGGATGATCAGTGGAAACAGGATGCACCTAAGCTCAATTTCAAGTGTCCAGAGGGGGGGAGGGTCCAGAGGTAGAGATAGTCAGCGCAGAACATATTCCAGAGGGTAATATTGGGGGCATTAGTGGTAGGTTGACCAAAGCACATAAACCCAAGGTAAGTATAGTAGCAAGTCCTAGTTGCAATCTCGGAACACCCAAGAAGAGGATAATATGCGACCAGTCTAAACTACGTGGCATGTTCACCAATGCCAGGAGCCTGGCGGACAAGATGGGTGAACTAGAGATACTGTTGTACGAGGAGGATTTGGATTTTGTGGGAATTTCAGAGACCTGGTTCAACAGCTCTCATGATTGGCTGGCAACCATTCAAGGGTATACCATTTATCGCAAGGATACAGAGGGTAAAAAAGGGGGGAGGGGTATGCCTATATATCAAGAATAACGTACAAGTGAATGTGAGAGATGACATCACTAAAGGGAGCTAGGGAGGAGGTGGAATCCTTATGGGTGGAGCTCCAAAGGGATGAAGCTAAGGGGAAAATAATACTGGGAGTATGCCATAGGGTCCCTAACTTGAGGGAGGAAGGGGAGACAGATCTCCTATCACAATTTGGATTCACAGCAAGGATGGGAAGTGTTATCATAATGGGGGATTTTAACTATCCAGACATAGACCGGGCGGAGGGAACCGCGCATTCATCTAAGGCTCGCCAGTTCCTAAATGTCTTGCAGGACAATTTTATGGGTCAGATGGTAGATGCACCAACTAGAAATAAAGCGTTACTGGATCTACTGATTACCAACAATACAGACCTGATCACAGATGTGGAAATACGGGGCAATTTAGGTAACAGCGATCACAGGTAAATTGGCTTCAGTATAAATCACACAAATAGGAAACATAAGGGGGATACAAAGACACAGAATTTCAAAAGAGCCAACTTCCCTAAACTACAAACCTTGCTAGAAGGCATACATTGGGATAAAATCTTAGGAACAAAGAACACAGAGGAGAGGTTTCTTAAAGGTTTGCTTTAAGAGCATATTAAATAAGGGCATTAGCCAATGCATAATTGCCAGACCATTGTTCCTCATTTTTACTGACAGTCTACTGACTGAAATGGTACCAGCTGATTGGAGAAAAGCCAATGTACCACCAATATTTAAAAAGGGCCCAAAATATATCCCTGGGACTTACAGACCAGTTAGCCTAACATCAATAGTTTGTATACTCTTGGAGGGGATGATAAGGGACTATATACAATATTTTAGTAATGAGAACGGTATCATTAGCAGTAGTCAGCATGGATTCATGAAGAATCGTTCTTGCCAAACCAATCTATTAACCTTCTATGAGGAGGTGAGTTGCCAGCTAGATAAAGGAAGGCCCGTAGACGTGGTGTATCTGGATTTTGCAAAAGCATTTGACACAGTTCCCCATAAACGTTTACTGTACAAAATAAGGTCCATTGGCATGGACCATAGGGTGAAAACTGTCTACAAGGGCGAGTTCAGAGGGTGGTGATAAATGGGGAGTACTCGGAATGGTCAGGGGTGGGTAGTGGGGTCCCCCAGGGTTCTGTGCTGGGACCAATCCTGTTTAATTTGTTCATAAACGATCTGGGGGATGGGGTAAACAGTTCAATCTCTGTATTTGCAGACAATACTAAGCTAAGCAGGGCAATAACCGCAGAATGTGGAAACCTTGCAAAAGGATATGAACAAATTAATGGGGTGGGCAACTACATGGCAAATGAGCTTCAATGTAGATAAATGTAAAATAATGCATTTGGGTGGCAAAAATATGAATGCAATCTATAAACTGGGGGGAGAACCTCTGGGGGAATCTAGGATGGAAAAGGACCTGGGGGTCCTAGTAGATGATAGGCTCAGCAATGGCATGCAATGCCAAGCTGCTGCTAACAAAGCAAACAGAATATTGGCATGCATTAAAAAGAGTATTAATTCCAGAGATAAAACGATAATTCTCCTGTTCTACAAGACTCTGGTCCGGTCGCACCTAGAGTATGCTGTCCAGTTCTGGGCACCAGTCTTCAGGAAGGATGTACTGGAAATGGAGCACAAAGAAGGGCAACAAAGCTAATAAAGGGTCTGGAGGATATTAGATATGAGGAAAGGTTGCTAACACTGAACCTATTCTCTCTGGAGAAGAGACGCTTGAGAGGGGATATGATTTCAATATACAAATACCATACTGACATAGTGACCCCACAATAGGGATAAACCTTTTTCGCAGAAGGGAATTTAAGACTCGTGAAGAAAAGAGGTTTAACCTTAAACTACGTAGAGGGGTCTTTACTGTAAGTGCAGCAAGGATGTGAAATTCCCTTCCACAGGTGGTGGTCTCAGCAGGGGGCATTGATAGCTTCAAGAAACTATTATATAAGCACCTGAACGACCGCAACATCCAGGGATATACAATGTAATACTGACATATAATCACACACATAGGTTGGACTTGATGGACTTGTGTCTTTTTTCAACCTCACCTACTATGTAACTATATGTAACTATGTCACGGCAAAGGCTGGCAATACTTATGTACATGTGATTTTTTTTTTTCGTTTTTTATTTTTAATAAATTTGAAAAGATTTCAAACAAACTTCTTTCATGTTGTCATTATGGGGTATTGTTTGTAGAATTTTAAGAAAAATAATTAATTTAATGCATTTTGGAATAAGGGTATAACAAAATGTGGCAAAAGTGAAGCGCTGTAAATACTTTCCGGATGCACTGTATAGCTCCATCTCATTGCTTCTCGCTGGACTCATAATAAAATACCAAGGTCTCTGCTCTGCTACATAAGTAAAATACTGTGGAAGTCTATTGTAAGCACAACTGCCATCTAGTGGTAGTAGTAGGGTAAAGCATTACAATCATTGCAATATCAGTATTATAACATGGGCTTGTTCACTTCCCAAGAATGCATGAGCATCAACGTGCTTTGACCTGCAATTACTGCGTTTTGAACCATGTTTTCCCATCTGTGATTTTACTGTACAGGTCACAGCAAGAGTGAAAATTGTAACATATTTCCTTAGTATTATTATTATGGTAGGCATTGACTTGCATAAAGTAATAGTGAATTGACATTTTCAGGATCACATGCGGTATATGGGAAAACAGGACTGGCTCTCTAATTAGGCAGTCGCCTTAGGCCTTGCACTTACAGGGGCCTTGCGATCGCCTAATTTGCCTAGCGCATGTAGTGGGTGCTGCGGATCCCCATCCCGCTTGCTCTCTCCGCCGGCAACTGACAGGAGCGGATCAGAGGAGGAGAGACTGTGCCTCCGCTGCTGTTAGCAATGGGAAGAGGGCTCTCTGTGTTTCCTGCCCATCCCCCCACCTGTCAGAGGAGGAGAGTGGTACAGCAGGAGATCGGAGCGCCTGTATCTCTGTGCGGGGGGGGGGGAACAGCAGTGGGGTCTTCTTTCCCCCCTCCCTCTCCTCGCGCTGCTGTTCTCGTGAGTGGCACTTGCCAGCACAGCCGCCCACTATGTTTCTTTCCCCTCCTTTATATTGGCCAGGGAAGAAATACGATAAAAAAGGAGCAGAGAAGAGGACTGTGGGACTTGTAGTCCCGAGGACTGGCAGCCCAATTGTAACTCGGAAACTGCAGCTGCCAGCATTCCCAGCTGAATAGGAGGGAGAGAGAGAGCCAGGAGCCCGGGAAAGCATTCAGGGAAGTGCACACAGGACTCCAGAGGGAGAAAATTGTGCTGAGGGAACACTATCAGAGAGGGAGAACCCCGCTGCACTGCGCCTGAGAGAAAGCCACACAGCCTAGCGCCATCCCTGGTAAAGAAAGTAATAGAGACATTGCCAGAATACAGATCTGGGTGCTACCCAGCGGAGTCACCATGGGCAACCCAGAGTGAGCTAACTCCTGATCAGAGGAACCGTTGTTGCTGTATCGCTGGGTTGGGTGAGAGGGCCAGTCGACCATTATCTACTGCCATCCATAGGAACATCCATAGGAACTGCAGTCTATGACCATCTCCTGTAGTATTCCGCCATCTCTGACCATCTCCTGTAGTATGCCCGCAGTCTCTGACCATCTCCTGTAGTATGCCCACAGTCTCTGACCATCTCCTGTAGTATGCCCGCAGTCTCTGACCATCTCCTGTAGTATGTCCACAGTCTCTGACCATCTCCTGTAGTATGCCTGCAGTCTCTGACCCTCTCCTGTAGTATGTCTGCAGTCTCTGACAGTCTCCTGTAGTATGTATATTTGTAGTATGTATATTAATGTGCCACTTAACTTGCTCAATTATTTGGGATTGCTCCACTGCTCAGTAAGTGGTAATAATGAGCAGTAACCTGTATCAATCAATCAGTGAACAGTAGTGATCTCCTATAATCTCTGTTTGCCTAGGGTTCAATTTAATATTAAAGACGGCCCTGACAGTGGGGGGGTGGGGGGGGATGGGGGGGGGGTGGCAAATGCACCTTCTCCTAAGTAGACAAAAATCCTTGAAGGCCCAGTTTGTTGTTGCCATTTAGAGTGCCCCACCTTCTCTCATTTTTTCGAGTGCACTAAAAAAACACTAGAGAACTTCTAATACTTTAGACACGTTTAGATCACAGTTGTGTTGCTAAATATTGATTCACCTTTTCTCGTATTGATTTTTCTCCTATTGATATAGAGCTGCTGATATAGATATATTTGTTTACCTTTATTACCTGAGGGCAGTTCTACTCTGCTTAGTGAACTACACTTTATTTGTCATTTATGCAAGTTCTCAATGATAGACAAATAGTATCTACCACTAAGCAGGTGTGTGTTCCTTTATTGCCTAGATCCTACAGTAAGGTGAAAGGTACTATTTGCTGGTGTTGCTATGTGCGTCTGTAGTGATTCAATCAACCAGATGCGTCAGAGGGGCTAAGGGTGTTCTTGGAGTTGGAACCCAAAATTACCAAGCAGCTCCTTCGGGGGTAGTGCTACACACATTACCCCAATTTTGAGGCACAGGGGACCTAAATAATGCTGTGTTTAGCCAGCGTTAAACGCCCTGTCTCATTTAAGCAGACCTCATAGCAACCGAACAGCTTATTTGCAGCATGACTTTAATTTAGAGGTGACAGGACACCTTAACACTACTGTGGGCAGGCAGCATTAAGAGCCCTGTCACACTCACCTCTAGCATAATCTAAGACTTCTGGAACTCCATCCGTCAGTCAATAAGGAGTGACGTCTGCGCACGTCACCCCTCCCATCCACCGCATGAGGATCTCAAACTGGGAAGGCCTGCTGTGTAGCTAATGGGTGTGAGTGGGGCCTCATGTCTAAATTTTGCCTAAGGCCTCACAAAGCCTAGAGCCGCCTCTGTGGGAAAACATCTAAATACCACATGCGATCTGGTTCTGTGAATGGAGTCCTTTATAACCATAATGTAACACCCATGTTTATGTCACAAATATACCACCAAAGTCCACCATGTTTCTTCACATTAAATCAAATCCAAGTGCACCCCATCTGCACACTTGCCAACAGTCCCGATTTTCCCAGAACAATCCCGACTTTGGGACCCTTGTCCAGATCGGAGGCCGTTACGATTAGAAACCCAGGATTTTGCTTTTGTCCCGGGAAATCGGGAATGTTTTTGGCACTGCAGCTGCTTCTGGCTCCAAAAAAATGGCCGCCGCTGCAAGATCTCTTTCCGGGCTAGCAGGTTCTTTCCCCTTGTGTTCAGTGGAGAGGGGAGGGGCTTCTGCAGCCAATGAATCAGCCAATGAATCAACTTCTGTCTTCACAATTTACTGAATACACTGAAGCCAGGGTTAGCTGGATGGATCAGAGGCCCCTTACCTCTCCACTGAACACAGGGAAACGAGACCTGCCAGCAGCTTGCTGTCGGTCTGTGAGAGGCAGAGACAAAGGACTCTACTATACTGGGGACACTGAAGTAAGAGGCACTATACTGGGGACACTGATGCAAGAGGCACTGTACTAGGGACACTGATGTAAGAGACACTGTACTGGCGACACTGATGTAAGAGGCACTGCACTGGGGACACTGATGTAAGGAGGGATTCCACTGGGGACGCCTGATGTAAGGAGGGACTCTGCTGGGGACGCCTGATGTAAGGAGGGACTCTGCTGGGGACGCCTGATGTAAGGAGGGACTCCACTGGGGACGCCTGATGTAAGGAGGGACTCTGCTGGGGACACCTGATGGCCTCTGGTGGCAGGCGATGTGGCAAGTGACACGCTCAGGGCTTCCACTAATTCTGCATTATGATGAGTTGAACTATTTCATTTTATACAAATACAATGTAATAATAGAAATAATGCGCTTCAATAATCCTGACATCATAACAACCATGGTGCCGAGATGATTGAAGCGCTAACACCAGGTGTTTGAAGCATTTTTATCTGCTGATTTTTAAACTTTAAGGAATACACATATTTCTATTGTGGTGTAGGATCTGGGCCTGCTGTCCCTCCATCCCTCTTTCTTTCCTTCCTTTTCTCTCCTTCCCTCCCTATTTCCCTAAACGTCTTTCAGAGAGAGCACCTGAGAGAGTGGCTCCACCCACTAGGTAACAAGAAACACCAACTCCACCAAATTTTAAAAAGAGGCTTCTCCCCAAAGCTCGTCAGTTTTTGTGTTTCCTCCAGCAAGGGAACACCTAGTGGGAGTCAGGGTCTCTTAGGTGCTGTTCTGAGAGGCCAGACTGCCTACCCCACCATACCTTTTTGCCTCCAGAGAGTCCGCCCCTCCCACGCCACACCAAGAGTAGCTGGTAAGTGGGTTCCTTCTCCCTCTTCAGCTCAGAGAGAGCTCGACTGTTTCTGGGGCCGCTCCTAGGTGGTGGCAGCCGTTCGCCAGGTTGCCCAGCATGTTGGTGTTACAGGCCGCTTCCATCTTTTTGGTGTGGAGACTCGGCTGGCCAAAAATTAGGTATCCGGCAAAGGGTGGCACCGGGGAACAGGTGCAGCGTCATTTCCGCCGGAAATTTCGCAGTGGGAGAGGGGAGGAGCGGTCCTGGTGCCTATATTCCGAAGTCCATCAGCGGCGCTGGGCATTAACGATATGTCTGGTGGAAAACCAATACAGCTCACCATCCAAATAACACCATTCCTACAGTAAAGCATGGAGGTGGTAATATCCTGTTATGAGGGTGTTTCTCTGCAGCAGGGTCTGGAGCACTTGTCAGGATAGAAAGAAAAATGGATGGGGCAAAAATTCCATCAAATTCTTGAGAAAAATCTGCTGCTTTCTGACAGAAAGTTGTCAATGGGAAAAAGGTTTACCTACCAACGTGACAATTGCCCAAAGCACATAACAAAAATGACCACACAGTGGTTTAAGGAAAAAAAGGTGAATATCCTTGCATGGCCTAGTCAGAGCCCAGACTTAAACCCCATTAAAAATCTGTCGAATGACTTGAAGACTGCCGTCCACAAACAGTCACTGTCAAGTTTAACAACTTCAGCAGTTCTGCAAAGAAGAGAGGGCAAATATTGCAGTCTAGATGTGCAAAGTTAATAGAGACATATCCCAACATAATAAAGGCTGTAATTAAAGCAAAACATGGTCCAACAAAATACTGACATAAGGTGGTGATCTTTTTTCCAGCTTAGTAATTCTATTTTTGATTTTTTTTTTCTGACATGTTGGTGTTTTTCTTTCACCTGGATGTTATAAGTTGCACTGATTAAATACAGCTGAATAAAACAAAAACTGTGTGTATTAATTATAAATTAACATATGTATACCCTTTTGTAAGGTATCCTTCTAATTTTCTACAGTGGATATGCTGCATCAAAAAAAAAAAATCCTTTCTATGTTTACTTATCGCACCTTATATGGTGAGTTGGTGTTCTTCAAATTTGCATTCCTCCCTTGGTTGTTTTGAATTTTCTTTAGCTAGAACAAAAGTCATAGCAGCTTCAAGTGGTTGTCATTTTTTTAAATGGGCAAATCTTTTGGAGTTATGCACAATTGTGGTTAGACCAGACCTAACCAGATCTAACTGATAACATCACTGTCTGTACTATAGATTGGGGACCCCTAACCTTTGCTTGCTGCAAATGTGAGATAAATGTAGAAAACATGCAGGCACTCACGTTCTCTGGTATGTGCCCATTACCTAAATAGGAGGAATGTGTCACTTCAGGTGTTTAATGACTTCTGAGTGTGAAAAAGGGATACTAGAGACTCATGACAGTTCACAGAAGGATATATATTATCTTACAAGGGCGTAAAAGTTTTAGGGAAGGCCTTTAGGCAAGATAAATTGATTGAAAACTTTGAAACAACAGCACTAAGACCCCTTTCACACTGGGGCGGTTTGCAGGCGATATTGTGCTAAAAATAGCGCCTGCAAACCGACCCGAAACAGCCGCTGCTGTGTCTCCAGTGTGAAAGCCAGGGGGCTTTCACACTGGAGCAGTGCGATAGCAGTGGGTATAGAAAATAATTCACCCCCCTTTAAAATAATCACATTTTGTTGCTTTACAGCCTGAAATGCAGACAGACACAGTTTTTGTTTTATCCAGCTGTATTTACTAGTGCAATTTATAGCATCCAAGTGAAAGACCAACATGTCAGAAAAAAATAAAATAAATCAAAAAACAAAAAATCTGTGGGCTGAAAGGGTCTGTTGAGATGTGAAGGACCCACAGACGTCTTTGTCATCCTCTCATTCTGTCAAAATGGACAGTTGGGTGTCAGTGTCTTTAAGTATATCTTTTCAGTACTACAATGTAATTTCATTTTAGGGATTAGTTGTTTTCATTGCAAAAATGTTGGCGCAGATTTTTGGCATGTTGCATCTTTGGCAGATAGTTTTTAATGTGATATCATCGGGTTTTGGTGTTATATTATAAATATTAATTTGTGTGAGCATAATACAGTTGGTAATAGCAGGACCTGATTAAGAGCACCATGGGCCTGGTGCTGAGGATTTGGTGGGCCTTCTGTCACACTTTAACCACTTGCCCTCTGCGCTATAGCCGAATGACGGCCACAGC
This sequence comes from Aquarana catesbeiana, assembly GCF_042186555.1. Lineage (NCBI taxonomy): Eukaryota > Metazoa > Chordata > Amphibia > Anura > Ranidae > Aquarana > Aquarana catesbeiana. The sequence continues at coordinate 617,943,958 of NC_133326.1, forward strand.
GCGGACCTAAATTTTCGGAAGGCCGTCATATGACGGCCTCCCCTGTGCACGCTCCCTGCGCGCGCTGTGATCACCAAGTCACTGAGACTCGGGTGATCACCAATTCGTGTAAGGGGCCGGTCCCGGCCCCTTACCATGTGATCAGCTGTCGGTCAATGACAACTGATCAGCTGTCGGCCAATGACAGCTGATCACATGATGTAAACAAAAGCTCGGTAATCGTTTTTTTTTCTCCTCACGCTGACAGCGTGAGGAGAAAAAAAAGCCGATCACCGGCTCATCTGCAAGGGACATCAGTCCCGAAGAGGAAGAGGCAATTATGCCTCATCTGTGCACACCAGTACCCCCTGCCAGTGCCACCTGCCGTTGCCAACTGCCAGTGCCCACCAGTGCCACCTATTAATGCCCATGAGTGCCACCTATCAATGCCCACATGTGCCACCTATCAGTGCCCACCAGTGGTATCAATCAGTGCCACCTAGCAGTGCTGCCTATCAGTGTAACCGATCAGTGCTCATTATTGCCGCCCATCAGTGCCCATCACTACCACCCATCAATGCCCATCACTGCCACCTATCGGTGCCCATCAGTTCCGCCTCATCAGCATACATCAATGAAGGAGAAAAATTACCTGTTTTAAAATTTTATAACAAAATATATTTAAAAAAAATATATTTTTTTTAAAAATTCGGTCTTTTTACAATTTTTTAAACAAAAAATAAAAACCGCAGAGGTGATCAAATACCAATACCAATTCTAAAAATGTCATTTGGGTACAGTGTTGTATGACCGCGCAATTGTCATTCAAAGTGCGTCAGCGCTGAAAGCTGAAAATTGGTCTGATCAGGAGGGGGGTTTAAGTGCCCAGTAAGCAAGTGGTTAAATGGTCATGCAACACTGTACCTATATGAAGTTTTTATCATTTTTCACACAAATATACCTCTCTTTTGGTGGTATTTAAACACCACTGGGGTTTTTATTTTTTGCTAAACCTCAAAAAAAGACTAACTTTTAAAAAAAAAAAAAATGTTTTTCTCAATTTGTTGTAACATTTTGCACATAAGTAATTTTTCTTCTTCACTGATAATGCTATACTGATGAAGCAGCACTGATAAGGCGGCACACATGAGGCAGCACTGATGAGGCTGCACTGATACGCGGCGCTGATGGGCACTGATTGGTGGCACTTATGGGCACGGAAAAGGTGGCACTGATGGGCTGCATTGATGGGCACTGATATGATTCAGCTGTCTGGTGTCTGCAAAGCAGTGTAGCGGTTGGCGGTCGGTAATTGTGTCTAAAATCAATGCATTGGGTTGATATGGTAGGGGCCTGGAGCTGCAGCTCCAATAGCCCCTACGTTAATCCGGCCATGGGTAACGGTTCAGTTTAGGGTTAGGGTCTCGTTTATAGGTAAAATGTACAGGTGGGTTCATATTAAGTGTGAAGTTTTGGAGATAAAGTAATGTAAACCCTAAAAGAATTACATGTCATTTGCTAAAGAACTGTGCATCATAAATAATTGCCATTTTTAATGAGATACTCTTTTCCTTTATTCATCCTTCGTTGCATGTTGGTGCTGCGATCTCCGGCGGCCTCTTCTTATCTACATGCACTCAGGAGATGGCTGTGTGGCACTTTTCAGGATGGGTTGACTGATGGTAACAACAGTGGACCATGCTTGTGTAAAGTGTGTTGAAAAAGCAACTAGTAGTCTTTATCAGAGACCTGTGTGTCAGGGTGACCATGCAGGAGCACAGTTGACAGTTGTCACTCTATAACAAGAAGTGGCTAAATAAGGACCTTCATGGCATCATTACAGATATTTTTCAGCAGGACAGGAAGTGATGGTAAATTTCTTTAACGGAGCAAAGATAGCAGTAAAATCCTAAGTTAGTTCTGATCTTTGAAAAAGAAAGAAAAATGACCTGACATAGCCACAGCAACAAACTTCCATCCCCAATATCATGGACAAGAACGCCTTCCTGGCGCCATATGTTGGGCAGGCATGGTGCCCAATCATCATTTATTACGCATTTTCTTCACCCTGTCAACATATACCTAGGTTTTTTTCACTCTTCACATTTTTTTCTAGCTTGATGCAATTCTACACCATCCTATCTCCCATGGTTTGCATTGTGGTCGCCCGGCCTGGTCTCTGGCTGCTCCCTTTGTCCGGGCCCAGGCCTATCCCACCTCAGCTCCGGACCTGGCAATATGTTGGGGATCCCCTCTTTCACCATCACATACACCCCCCTGTCCATGCATGAGCCGATAGACCATTCTCGTTCTGAACTGTGAGTACTAGACAATATATACAAAATTTAGGGAGACATATATCCCCCCCTTCTCTCTCCTTTGGCTGAGAGATGCATACAAGCAATATATTTGATGATTTTTTTTTTTTTTGTACCTACAGTGTAGTCCTGCATCCGTACTCCTGATGAGTGAACACATTACACGAAACACGTAGAGTATACAATTTTGGGATGCCAAGACAGCTCAGATCATACTCTATAAATTCAGCGTGTAATTATGTGTTTATGTATATGACTATGTTATATCAGTTCATATATACATCTGGTAAATGCATATTTATTCATTAGCAACTCATTGTATATGATTGTATTTACATTTGTCTCATGCAGCTCTAGACCCAAGGGGCTGCGACTAAATAAAGGTTTTATCATGTATATACATTCCATACACTTGTTTTTTTTCAGCAGAAAAAAGCACACCTCATCTAAAGTCCAACTTGTTTTCTTTTTTGTTCTAGTTCTGATCTTTGCTACTCTACAAGCCTAAAGAAAAAGTTTTTGGTTAGTCATACACTTTAAACTCAGAAATTGATTGCTCCCAACCATGATAGATGCCAACTGTCCCAAATTTGCCTGGACAGTCCCACATGTTGGACCTCTGTCTTGATGATGCTTTCTCACAGATGATGTCCCAGGATCACAGGTCATTCTTATTTGAGTTGTGCATGCATAATAAATCTAAATAAAATACACTGGATGTGGCCTGAGAATTTCTGTAGCCAGATTTGTGTTCAGTGCTGCCCAAAGTCAAAATCAAGGATCTTTTTTATTTATTAAAGGGTATTTAAAGTCAGAACTTTTTTTGGATACAGTGGTGAGGGTTTAGAACTCCGGTCAGGTTTTTATTGCAGTCTGTGGCCCCACTGAAGAGATTCACTCTCTGATTATCCTGGTGGCTACTCACTAGGCCTGAAAGTAAAGCCTAGTACACACTATCCGTTTTGTTTCGTTCAACCCATTGTACCAACAATCCAATGTTAGTACACTGATCTCCCCACTGAGCTATTGTCTTCTGACAGGGGGACGACCCCCCTGCCAGAACACACCGGTCAGCGCTTTCGGCCTTTTTTGGTCATGCCCCTTCAACAGAAGCCCGACTGACTGCCGTACATACGGGCTAAATGTCAGCCGGTTTCTATTGAACTGGCTGATACTGCCTGATATGTGGCCCTTAACCCCTTGGCGCTGAGAATACGCAAATATGCAGCCCCACTGGACTGTGCTTTTTTTTTGTGGGGCACATATTTCTGTCTCTGTCCCAGCACAGAGACCGGGGTTTTACCGAGAGCCCTGGGCGCCTTACTCTCGATTCCGGGTCACCTGATCGCTGTAATAGCCTCTAATTGGCTGAATGGAGGAGGGAGATATATTCGCTCTCTCCTAGTAGAGAGAAGAAAAAAAACTGTGTAAAAAAAAAATTATAATAATAAAAAAAATAATTAGATCAGGAGCAGGGGCAGGATTTTAAAATGTTTAATTAGTATCAGTGTCAGGTAGGATAAAAAAAAAGCAAAATGCACACTATTGTTTCTGGACTCTACTATGGGTACAAACAACAACTAACATACACATATGTTGTATCGCTGTGATTGTCAGGAGCCAGGGGAATTTATTTTGGGTTGTTCTTTGGTGATAGGTTATGATAGTAGTAAAAAATATACGGCTACATTTTTTTTTTTTTTTTTTTTTAACTATACTAACATATGTCAGAGTTGTAAAATTGTGTTCAGGAATTAACATTTGTTTTACCCTGAAGGGGTTAAGGCAGGGCATACAGTATGCATTTTATTTTTTCATTCAAATAACAGGTTCAATGAAAGAAAATGTCTCAATTCTCCCATTCACATGTTCAATGTGAATAAGAAAATTCCTCTCTCTGTGGTATTGTATTCTGCAGGCAGAGAGCCTTCCTTGCCCTTAGAATACGATAATCAGTGTTGCCGGCTATAGCCAGCGGCACTGATCGTTCAGGAAAAACCCAACAGGCTGCCCATACATGGAACAAAATTCAGACGGTCTTTGATGAACCTGCCAAATTTAAAGTGGTTGTAAACCCTTACAACACGCTTTTACCTACAGGTAAGCCTATATTAAGGCTTACCTGTAGGTGCTCTAAATATCTCCTAAACCTACACGGTTTAGGAGATACTTACAATTACCCATACAAGGATTTCTTCTGCGCATGCGCCGACCTATTCGGCGCATGCGCACTTTAGAAATCTCATGCTGCGCCGTTCAAAGTAGAGGTCATGCTGTGACTGGCGGCTCCCGCGTGCGGAAGTGAAGTCACGCGACTCTGGCCAGTCACAGAGCAGGAGTCCGCGACCCCAGAAGGAAGATGGATGCTTCCAGCTGGCGAGGAAATCTGGGACATCGCAGGCTTCGGTTTCAAGTAAGTGACACATAATGGGCTACTATGTAATGCATAGTAGCCCATTATGCTTTACCTTTGCAGGGAAACAAAGGAAGTAAACCCATCAGGGGTTTACTTCCTCTTTAAATCCATGTGTACCCGGCTTAAGGGAAAATCCAAAAAGTATCACCAGGACAGGAATAGAGGAAATATTTTCCACCTTTCCCAGGAATTGCTGCCTAATAGGGTATGTACTTGTTTTGGAAATCCCCTATTTTATCCAAAATGAAACAAGTTTTAGCTATAGATGTACTTTAAATGTAAAATTTTGAGAAACTTTCCCTTTTTCAAGGTGTTCCCCCTCACCCCATGTTACCATCTCAATAACAATCACACTGCACTAATACCCCCAACATAACTCCACCAACAACTTCTCACTTTTATAGTTTATTCATACATAAATACCCTGGTCCTTAAAGTGTAACTCCACTTTTGTTGAGAAAAAAACATTTCCCAAACTTTTTTAACAAACTTTGTTGCAGATTTCTACCTTTTGCCAATCTGAAGAAATCGCTGTGTGTTGTCTGTGTCTATGTGGGGAAATGTATCTAACAGGAGTGGTGTCATAAGTATCAACCAGCTGCAGCACCTGCAAAGCTCTAATAAGGAAAATTGCAGGGTCTGCATTTCTTTAGATGTGATTTCCTATTAGGAGTATCCCACCAAAAATTACATTTTTGTTGCAGGGAATGCCTGAAATCTGACTTGTATCTTAGAGCCCTTTCACACTGGGGCGGTTTGCAGGCGTTATTGCGTTAAAAATACCGCCTGCAAACCGACGCAAAACAGCCGCTGCTGTTTGTTCAGTGTGAAAGCCCGAGGGCATTCACACTGAAGCGGTGCGCTGGCAGGAGAAGAAAAAAACTCCTGTCAGTGGCATCTTTGGAGCGGTGAAGGAGCGGTGTATTCATCCCTCCTAAACCGCTCCTGCCCATTGAAATCAATGGGGCAGCGCGGCTATACCGCGGCAATACCGCTGCTATAGCCACGCTATACGAGCGGTTTTAACCCTTTTTCGGCCGCCAGCGGGGGTTAAAACCGCACCGCTAGCGGGCGAATACCGCTGGTAAAGCAGCGCTAAAAATAGCGCTGTTTTACCGCCGACGCCCCCTAGCCCCCAGTGTGAAAGCAGCATTAGTGTAGACTTCTGGGAAAATTAGTGAGCCAATCACACAAGCAGGAAATGTTTCTGGGCGGGGGGGGGGGGGGGGGGCCTTCTGTACACATCCAGGTAGTCCTATTGCATTTTACAGAAAATGACAGAGCTGCAGATTGAAAAGGAAAGGTCATTTTTAGTAACATTCAATTACAATATGCCTTGAGTTGCAATAGTGTATGCTATATTATTTTTTATTTGTTTGCTAATTTTTCCCCCCACAAAAGTGGAGTTACCCTTTAAACATTCATGAATAAATACTACATCAAAGATGTGATTTGTACTGATAAAACTAGATTCATCTTTATCATAACAATTACAATGCTATGACCTTCTTAAATGGGCAGTCCTGTATCCCTTCCCCTTATCGTTGTTCTGTATCCCTCACTTTAATTTATTCATATTTTAACACTAAAAACAGATTGAGTAAAAAATGTTAATTTTTAAGCGGATCAAAAATGTTACAAATTTCATAGTGTTAAATTCCTGTTTTGTGAAAGGTTTGAGTGATTAAGATAACAACCCCAATGCCCGAGGCTCTAAAATGACAGAAATATTCTACTATACTGCGAGTTTTTCTTTTGTTGATGACATGCTGACATATCGTTCAGTGACTTGATCGTTGCGTTTTTCCGTTTTAGTCTATTTTTATTTCTTTTCTTTTCCCTTTACCCAAGAGAAGTTACATAACACATAGGGCTTCATTCACGCAGTCGTAAAAAAAAAAAAAAAAAATGCATATACAAGTGTTTTTTAGTTACGGATATGAATGCAGCTGCATTGTTTTTAATGGAGCCATTCACACAGCTGCGTAAATATGAGCGGCTTTCAGATCTGTAACACAAAATCTATGAACATGCACTTTACGCTTTTATGAATAGAAATGCATAGAAACGTGTTTATAGGTGCGTAGATTACGTCGAAACAAAAAGGGGGAAAATAAATACAAATTATGCACACATATGCATCTTTACGTGTTTAAACGCATCAATACGCAAATATTTTAGTGATCATTACGCAGGAACGTTTCTCCTAGAAAACACCTGTAGTAACATCAGTCAAATTTTTACAGCTGTGTGAATGAGGCCTGAAAAACAAACAAGGCATTGCAACAATCACAATAAACAATAAGATTCAGATCTGATGAATAACAACCATTTAATAGTTTAAAAAAATTCAAAAAAGTGTACAGTGACAGTAGGAGCGCTTAAATGGTCAGTTCACCTTTGTATGAAAAAAAAACAAAAAAAAACACTATGCACTCATTTGGACACAAATAGGGTAATTTCTCCATTAAGGACACAGGCAGCAATAAAACCTAAAAGAGGTTCTAAGCCTACACAAATCTGAAAAAAAGTGCTGGCTTTTGGTAGGGCTATCAATGGGCAAATGATAACAATATAAACAAGAATGTGATTTTAACCATATGACCTTTGGAAGGTTTTACCCCCTTCATGACCAGGCCATTTTTTGCTATTTAGCGCTGTGCTAATGAAACTGCCATAATCTGCTGACGAACTGGTGCTGTGTCCAATCACAGCACAGGTCAGCAGGGGGCTAATGCATGCATGCCTCTAAACCAGCTTTGCTGGCGGCTAACAATAAATGCACTGCTAGCAGGAAGCAGACGATTAAAACACGCTGTGATTTTAAAACTTACGGTGACAGGAGTGGGGACAAATTATCACAATGCCAGGGGTGCTCGCAAAGACTACCATTTATTCTTAGGCCTCATGCATGTTGATCATCAAAAATGCCACTTTTAAGTTCATTCGATTTCTTTTTTCTGCCTCTGAACGCCCCTGAATAATAACCTATGTGGCCATGCACACATAGGCATTTAGAGGCAGAAAAAAAACATCACTTCCATGGTCAGCAGAGGAGAATTCCAGGAGCATTCCAGCAGAAAAAAAAACGCTGAACGCTCCTAAAGGCGTGTAATATTCTGGCCAATGAGATAATTAATGCTTAAACACTGAATGCACCTAAACATGGCTTTAGGGATAGCCAAGAGGGGGGGATGTGGGACTTTAAATGAGGCAATTGACTTGTGGAGGTAGAGTATATAGTAATCATTTTTTATTTATTTGTAACAATAGTAAAAAAGTATTTTCATATGTATACATGCACAATGGCATAAACATAATGGATACATATACATTAGCTTGGCAGCACATAAAAGATAGTAAATGTTGCTAAATATAATACAAGGTGTTTCATATTAGCAGGTATTAGTACATCATATGCAAAAGATAGTTACACATATTCATTGAGTACTATGCAATTATCAATGTGTATTAAATGTATAAAAAGTATATATGGGCTAGTGAATAAGTGATGAGCTGGACTTGTCTGAGCACCCCATGGAAACTCGACGAGTTTCATGGCTATATGCCATTCATCAGGAGTTGGGTACAGAAGTAAACTGTAAATATAAATAATTATGTAATATTAGTAAATATGTTCTACCCCTTTAAAAAGGGAGAAAAGACCTCATGGGGAGAAAGAGATCTGTACTCACAGGTCGGCTATAGCACTGTGCTTGGCTAGCATTGAGGAGGATGGGACCCCAAATGGTTGTCTGTTCTGGAGCTGAGGCAAGGAACCCCACCTCGGCCAAGAAAACCTCCACATAGCATGCCCGATTGTTGCAACACAATCTGGCTTTAGGGATGTTTTTTTTTTTTTTATATGTAATATTTTATTCATTTGAGAGGAAGAAAGGCATACACTTTACCAACATCAAATATAACTTATTATACATGTCTATATGCTAATATAATATACAAATAAATCAATTTTCTTTCAAAGCCTAAAACCATGCACTCCAAATACAACAAAATCAACTAGCTTGTTATAGTCCCCCAAATACATCAAGACAGAGGTCATCTCCCACCCCTTATCAGAATACATCTCAGACTCCACCCTGGGGGGGGAGCTCTATCTATATATTCCTAAAGTGTCTAGCTCTCTCTTAGCTCTATATTTATAAACAAAACAAAATAAAACCTAACTAAAATAAATAAAGGGGCAAAAAAAGGGGGTGGGGGAAAGGAAGAACCCACCCCCTCCTCCTCTCCCCCCCCCCATCCTCTCTCCTGCCTAGTTACTTCACCTACTGAGAATCTAATAGCCGCATCTTATTTTCAGTCATTGAGATTCACATCTATAAGGGTTTTTCCCTCTGTTAATGAAAAGATTCCGTAGAGACCATGTTTTCAGATATATCCCTCGTTTTTGCCGAGATGACCAAACCAAATCCTCCATAAGGTTCAATTGTTCTACTCTTTTAAGCCACAATCCTACCGATGGTGGTTGTGTCTGCTTCCAGGAAAGTGGAATACATGATTTAGCTGCATTCAACAGGTGGCATAGAATAGATTGCTTATATGATTTAACTGGGATTTTAGTATCCTGTAATAGGAAGAAGGATGGATCCTCCGGAATCTCCTAATCACTAAATTTTTGAACGATTCTCCGAACTTCTTCTACTTGCATTAACGTCGAATGTTTTTAATGCTGCTTTCCTCCTGCCAGGAGAAAAGGTGTCTTAGAAGAGCAGGGAAACGTCCAGTTTGCATGAGGCCTTATAGTTTGGTTCCTTATGTTATATTGTAATTTGTCCACGCTATTGTACTGTCACTGCTTGGTCTGCATATAAATGTACAAAAATATAAATACATAAAGACATAAAATATTACAGGCTGCCTGCAGAATATACAGGAGGGGGTGGAGACAAGACCAGTCACCCAGCACAAGGAGAGAGAGATGCAGTGACCAGTCTCACGCTGGATTACTACACAGATCTGGAAGAAATAAACAAAGCACACCAAGAAGTAAGAATACATGACCCTTGTGTTTAGACAACGTTTGCATATTCTGGAGTTCAGCTTTTAGACTTGGTCGATGTTGGAAATCCATGCAAAGCAGTCAATTTTGGTGCTCATGTGAAACTAGCCTTAAAGTATTACTAAACCCACAACAGTAAAATCAGCCTGACTCTGTATATGCAGTAAAGCATGCTTGTTATACTCACTGTGGAACCTAAGGGGTTAATCCTCTGCATTGTGTAAAAAGGCTGTTTAATCCTGTCTTCTCTGATCCTCCCCTTCTTTCACTGTCCCCAATCCATCTCCAGTCTTTGGAGTCACTCTGCACATGCTCAGTTTGGTGTGTAATTCTAGAGCGTTTTTTTTTTTCTTGGGAGAGTGCATGTCATCAGGAATGTCCAGACAGAGGGTCAGGGGTCATGCAGCCTCATAGGACAGTCAGAGTAGAATGAAAACTCCTCCTACAAGCTTTATTTAGACACTGATAGAAGTCACACAACTGCTATATACTGCTGATAAGAAAAGGTATTTAGCAGTTTATATTTACTAAAGTAATCGCATTTCCATGTTCTGTGTACTGTGGGAGACCAGATATAATGAATGCAGGGTCCTGGGTTTAGTACCACTTTAACAAAAATCATATTTTGTAAACATTGCTGTCATGTGGTCACAAGATCTTTGTGAGATCTATAATCACAGAATGTTCTTCTCTGGGATCTGTAGATATGTATTGGTCATTCTCAGGTGAACAAATAACTCAGATGCAGCAAGACACAGAAGGAATGCCTTATTTACATTCCCCGCAGCATTACATATATGCATTTTGCATTACAGGGATGTTTTGTTCATACCTGTAAATAAGATTGCATAAGGCGGACCGGAAGCCGACCTGAATGGACGTCTGAGCCCTTAGCTCTCCTTCAGCCCACAGCTCCACGGCCTTTCTAGGGGTTTTTACTGCACCCGTACATGGGTGGTTCCAGGAGAACCCACTCCTCTGCAGCCCGGGGATCATCCCAGCCTCCGCCTGGATCCTCTGCAACCTTCCGGGACTATTTTATTCCACTTTCTATGCCGGCCAGCGGGACAGACAAGATGCCACTAACTCCTCCATGCGGTCTCCACCACCGCTGGGCTCCCAAACACCAGCCCTTCCATGGAGCTCACCCGACCCAGCCTGGATGGGAACCGGGCTGTCACCTCCACGATGGTCGCAGTGAGTTATTCCCCGCAATCTACCTCCCAGGGGACAGCATCCCACGGGCCTCAGCCTGCCACACTAGGCCTCACCTTCAACCCCTACTTCTATCGCTGCAGGAAAAGGACATCATATACCGATGGGGTTTCCCCTTCAGCCTAACAGCACGGCGAGACGGCCAATCAGCCACATTACGTTATCCAAAGGACATGGATGCTTTCTGCGACACACTGGGGCTTACTGTCCCCCGACTCCAAGAATATGATCTAGTGGCTACCCCACCGCCACCACCTACAGTCTGGCAGAAGGACCCTCAAGCCAAGCGCCCTCGGGGTCAGGACACTCCCTGCAAAGCTACTGAATCCAAAAATGGCTGACTGAAAAGTGTCATTTCTACCTGGCACTCCTGACCATAGACTGCATCTATCATTGGCAGACACTCCTGGTAAACCCTTTAGCCCCATTTGCACCCCCCTAGGCCCCCCTAAGTTTTTTTCATCTGTTTAGCACATTGGGCGCTTCTCACCAAAGATTTGAGAGCAGTTACTCTTCCGATCATTAGACCCCCCCTTGATTAATCCCCTAAAGTTCCTTTGACATTTTATTGTTGCCTGTTGATAACTGATCCCACAGTCCCATGTGTCCTTCCGGCCTGTCGTTTTCACTTCTGGCTGGACAGACCTATCGGAACTTACTTAGTGCTGTGCTTAGCAGGACATGCAGTGTTTGATTGCTGTGCTTACCTTGTTAAATATATGTAGTACTAATCTGCCTCTCTCTTCTTCCCCTATCTTTATTTCCCATCTTCTCTTTGGCTCCAACCATGTGCTCAGTGGCCATCCGGATCCCCCTCGGTGCTCGGTGCCCTCCATACTTCTGCATCATGGCGTCCTTGTGGCTGGACCAGATAAGTATCTTTAAACTTGCACATACCCATCACCATGGCTAAGGTTATGTCAGTGAATGTTCGTGGCTTAAATTCCAACAGGAAAAGACATCTGGCGCTCAGGAAGTTCAGGCACTCTAGGGCAGATATTATCATGCTTCAGGAAACGCACTTTAACAATGGGAATGCCTTTGCGTTTGCCTCCAGACATTACCCTCAGGTTTATCAGGCGTTTAACCCACGTAAGCGAGCGGGAGTAGCTATCCTCTTCAAACGCTGATCCCCCTTTCTGTGCTCTGAGTCTTTCACTGACCCGCGGGGACACTGTCATCCTGTGTGGACAGTGGCAGACTCAGAATGTCACCCTATGCGTTCTCTACGCTCAGAATGCCCACCAGATTAACTTCTTAACCAAGGTCTTTGCACTTCTGTTCCGAATGCCCAACAAATTCTTGATAGTTGGTGGAGACTTCAACTTATCACACTCCTCAGTACATGACCGTCATATGGTGAACCCCAGGGACTCACAAACCAGAGCCTCTAAGGACTCAAAGCTTTTCCGACAACTCACTAGACGCTATGCCCTATTTGACTCCTGGCAGACCCTTTATCCCGAAGAGAGATAATATACATTTTATTCCGCACCCCATCATATGCACTCCCGCATTGATTACCCCTTCGTAAACAATACCACGCTACGCGTCACCTGAGATGCGCAGATCCTTCCAATATCCTGGTCAGATCATGCCCCTATCCTAATGACCCTGGACTTAGGTGCCCCTATTCACAAGCCATGCCACTGGCAGTTGAACAACTTCCTTCTACAAAACCTCCCCTCTAAGACAGAACTAGAGTCCACACTACAGCTATACTTTTGCGAGAACAACACCCCAGACATATCCTCCCCCATCCTCTGGGAATCCCACAAGGCGGTCCTTCGCAGTTGCTGCATAGCGTTAGCCTCAGCCCTGAAAAAAAATGCGGTAGCAGTCAAATTACAAGCAGAAAAAGAACTTGGAGCCTCCAAACTCCAACTGCAAGTATCTCCGTTCCTATCCCTCCTTAAAAAAATTATATGTCTTCACACAACACTTAGGGACCTCGCTATGGGCCAAGTGGAAAAAGCGCTGTTGAGACAAAGACAGCTCTTTTATGACAAAGGTAACAAAGCCCATTCCCTATTAGCCCGCAAACTAGCAGAGCGTTCCCACACGTCCACTCCCCACCAAATAAAAAACAAAGAGGGCTGCCTACTCTCTCATCCCCACGACATTGCCCAAACCTTGGCACAATTCTATACCTCACTCTATAGCGACCCCAAGATTCCACACGACCCTCTCTCTCCTGAACTGACTGCCCGCCTAAGCCAGTGCCTGGACCGCAGTGGGATTCCCAAGCTTCAGGACTCATACCTCCTCTCCCTCAACGCACTTATCACAGAAGAGGAACTTATGTCCACCATAAAAACCTTGCCTTCACGTAAATCCCCGGGCCCAGACGGCCTCCCCTACGAATATTATAAATCCTTCCTCCCTATCCTCCTACCACATATGTGTAAACTCTTTAACGCCTTCCTCCAGCGAACCCCTATTCCCTCGGATATGCAAAGATAGTTTCTCACACTGATCCCAAAACCGGAAAAAGATCCCTCTCTATGTGCCAGTTATAGGCCGATAGCTCTCCTGAACTTCGACCTAAAAATGTTTTACCAAGCTCTTATCGATATGCCTTAACACGATATTACGTTCCCTATTAAATAAGGACCAAGTGGGCTTTGTCCCTCTTCGCCAAGCGGGGGATAACACAAGACGGATCATTGATTTAATAGATGTGGCAAACAGGGAGGGCCTGGAGTCGCTTGTCCTAGGGCTAGATGTGGAGAAGGCCTTAGATCTCCTTGGCTGGCCTTTCTGGAGACACATGGGATTCCCTGGCCCCTTCCTGCGGGCCTTCCAACACTTGTATAATAACCCTACATCCCAAGTTAAAACTCCTTTCGCTCTATCTCCCTCTTTCCCGGTGGCGAATGGGACGCGACAGGGGTGTCCGCTTTCACCTCTACTGTTCGCACTGTGCGTTGAGCCCCTGTCGGCGTCCATTCGTAGGAACCCAGACATCTGAGGTGTCCCAGTCCGAGGGAAGGAGTTTAAACTGGCGTTGTTTGCAGACGATATTATACTCACTCTTACCCAACCTAGGATCTCATTGCCCAACCTGCATGCAGAACTAGACATCTATAGGTCCCTCTCAGGTTACAAAATAAATGCGACTAAATCAGAAGCCCTCCCGATTAACACTCCAGTTGCGGAAGTCCAGCACCTTCAGCAGTGCTTCCCATATAACTGGAAAACTTCAGGTCTGAAATACCTGGGAGTCCAGATCACCTCGTCCTTTACCTCTCTATATCAGGCAAATTTCCCTCCTTTGTTCTGCTCCATAAGAGACCTTATACAGAATTGGAAAGTCCACCACATATCCCTTTTGGGGAGAGTGACCTCAGTGAAGATGACCATTCTTCCCAAACTCTTATATCTATCCCAGACATTGCCTATGCCAATACCTTATATACAGCTAAGAAAGCTTCAAGCGGATCTGGTGCGCTTTGTCTGGAATTATAAGAGGCATAGAATACCCTGCTCATTCCTGCTGACTTCCCACTTGGATGGGGGGCTGGCGTTCCCCGATTTAGTAAAATACTACCAAGCGACACAACTACGTGCCCTGACTTCCTGGTCCCCCCAACGCTCATACAACAAATGGACAGAAATCTAAAAAAAAAATTTGGCTAGCACCCACCCATCCAAATAGCTTACTCTGGAGTGCGAGCGTGGCGCTAGACCCAGAGAGGCTTCTGGGATCTATGACGTTACTTAGATCTCTTTGGCGCAAACTCTCCCGTGCCCATGGGCTCAGCTCCAAGAATTTGTTGCTGACCTCTTTTCTCTATAACCTTGAGATGCACGCTGGTCTCACTCGCCAGATGTCTTTACCCTGGGCAACACGAAATTTGTTCCGCTTTGGCCACCTGGTGGACCCTAGATCATGCAAACTACTATTGTTTACTGAGCTTCAGAGAAAAATGACTTACCCTGCCAGGTATTTTGTGGTTATTTGCAAATACGGCACTATGCTCAATCTTTTGCCCCCAATTTCCAATTCTCAGCGCCATCCCCCTTCGAGAGCATTATAATAAAGGGGTCTGCACGCCGAGGCCTGATCTCTGACATTTGCCAGATGCTCAATGCCTACATGCTTCGCTGGGAAAAAGCACTTGGAGAAAATATTCCGGAGGCAACGTGGCGGACAATCTGGTCTCAGGTGGCTAAATGCTCCTTGTGCACGCTCTACAAGGAGAACGCATAAAAAATTCTCTACTTCTGGTACATGATGCCAGATGTCCTCCACACTTATCTATCCCTCCTGCTCAGATAGGTGCTGGCGCTGTCGGGGTGACAAAGGCACCCTATACCACATTTACTGGAACTGCTCCAAGATTGTGCCTTTCTGGATGGAGACTCAGTCCCTGCCGTCTCACCTCCTGGGGGTACAGGTTCCCATGTCCCCAAAACTATTCCTCCTAGGTCTTTTTCGCCCCTACAAATTTCCAAATCATCCAAAAGATTGCTTAGACACATTCTAACAGCCGCAAGATGCCTGGTGGCCCTTCACTGGAAACGACCCTCCCAGGTAGACCTATATGCTAGAATTAAAGATGTAGAACTAATGGAAAAAATGACAGCCAGGCTTCAAGACAGACTGGACATGCACGCCAAGGTCTGGGCAGAATGGCATCGACGGGAATATCCGCCTTGAGCCGATGGTTGAGCCCCCACCCCTGACTTCCACCTCCTCCCTCCTGTCCTATCTCCCTAACCCTCTCCCCCCCCTCTCTATATTTCTTCTCTCCTTTCTCCTCTTTCGATCTTTCTCTGGCCTAGTAACGGCCTATGGCAGATGCTACTTACCGGTTGACAGCACAAGTAATGTGTCTGCTGCATACACCTACAACATAATATACTGTTTATTGCTTTTATACATGCACTGGCTCTTTTACTCCTCCAGTGCTACCTGTACACTACTGTGCTTGACTCATGTTCATTTATTTGTTGCTATGACCAATAAAAATTGTTATAAGAAAAAAAAAAAAAAAAAAAAAAGGATTGCATAAGGCAGTTGTGGCAGGCTGTGGGGCCTATTCTGTAGAGGAAATGCGACTCCCAGCATATCATACAAACACAGTCTGGTTGACCTTGGTGGATCTCGTAATTCACAAGACGCAGGTTTCTTTTGGAAGCTGGAAGGTTTCAGGGACATATTTATCAATGTTTGATTGTTTCTGAACCTGTATGACATGATATCTGTGTAAAAAAATGCCTCGGGAACTGGTACAGTCACAGTAGAATTTAAAACCATAAACTCTGTGGCATGAGTATATTACAAGTGACATCAAGGTTAACCCGTCCATTGTGCCAGGCTGTGGCCAGCCTTTATACAGTGCCTCAGCTTCCAAATAAAGACTAACCACCTTCACCTTATTACGCTAAGCCTTCAATATGTTAAAATATGAGAAGCTCCATTGGCCATAGAGGCACTGGCATTTGAGAGCTAAGGTGTAGGGCTTATTGCCATGGGGAGGAGCTTAATCTTGACTTGGAAAGAAGTCAAGGTCCTGTATACAGCCTAAGTCTAGTATCCTGGGTTCTCCCCCTACAGAAAGAACTGACTTGAAGACATAGGCAAGTACCTGATTGCACCAAAAAGTGTGTGCATGTTACAATTAATATTACTTTCTGCACTGTGATGGACATGATGGCTTAATTTAACAATAGACTTGAGTAACTGCCATTTATTGCCCTGAATGGGTCCCCACACAAGCGAGGTGGATGGGGGAATCCTTCCCACTGTGCTTTTGTATTTTGACAGTGGGGACTCCTCTACTTTTAGAATACACTGATCAGCAATGTAGCCAATTGGTTGCAACGCTGATCGAACACAAATTTTTCTACAAGCCCTATCATTAGATCAACGTCTCTTGAAAGGGCCAGCTTAAATGTTTACTATGGATAATAATATTTGCACATGAATAAATATTGATGATTTTATCTCTTGTGACACTGAGGGTGTCATAAATTTATTGCAATGTCCCTGTGATCTCCAATATAGTGGACGGACGACAAGAAAACTGGGGACTTGCATTAGGGAACATACTGTATACACAGTACCTTGAAAAAGTACTCATACCCCTTAAAATGTTCCACATTTTGTCATGTTGCAACCAAAAACATAAATGTATTTTATTGGGATTTTATGCAATAGACCAATACAAAAAAACACATAATTGTGAAATGGAAGGAAAATGATAAATGTTTTTCAATTTTTTTACAAATGAATATGTGATAAGTGTGGCATGCATTTGTATTTAGCCCCCCAGAGTCAATACTTTGTAGAACCATCTTTCACTGCAATTACAGCTGCAAGGCCTTTTGGGGATGTCTCTACCTGCTTTGCACATCTAGAGAGTGAAATTTTTGCCCATTCTTCTTTGCAAAATAGATCAAGAGCTGTCAGATTGGATGGAGAGCGTCTGTGAACAGCAATTTTCAAGTCTTGCCACGGATTCTTAATTGGATTTAGCTCTGGACTTTGACTGGGTCATTCTAACACATGAATATGCTTTTACCTAAACCATTCCATTGTAGCTCTGGTTGTATGTTTAGGGTCTTTGTCCTGCTGAAAGGCGAACCTCCACCCCAGTCTCAAGTCCTTTGCAGACTCTTTTGCAAACAGGTTTTCTTCTAAGTTTGCCCTGTATTTGGCTTCATCCATCTTCCCATCAACTCTGACCAGCTTCCCTGCCCCAGCTAAAGAAAATAAGCCCCACAACATGATGCTTCCACCACCATGTTTCACGGTGGGGATGGTGTGTTCAGGGTGATGTGCAGTGTTAGCTTTCCGCTACACATAGCATTTTGCTTTTAGGCCAAAAAGTTCAATTTTGGTCTCATCTGACCAGAGCACCTTCTTCCACGTGGCTTCTCGCAAACTGCAAACAGGACTTCTTATGGCTTTCTTTCAACAATCGCTTACTTTCAACAATGGCTTTCTTCTTGACACTCTTCCATAAAGGCCAGACTTGTGCAGTGCATGACTAATCGTTGTCTTGTGGACAGATTCTCCCACCTGAGCTGTGGATCTCTGCAGCTCCTCCAGAGTTACCATGGGCCTCTTAGCTGCTTCTCTCTCCTTGCCCGGTCTGTCAGTTTAGGTGGACGTCCATGTCTTGGTAGGTTTGCAGTTGTGCCATACTCTTATTTTTGGATGATGGATTGAACAGTGCTCCCTGAGATGTTTAAAGCTTCGGATATTATTCTATAACCTAACCCTGCTTTTAACTTCTCTGCAACTTTATCTCTGACCTGTCTGGTGTGTTCCTTGGCTTTCATGATGCTGTTTGTTCACTAAGGTTCTCTAACAAACCTCCGAGGGCTTCATAGAACAGCTGGATTTATACTGAGCTTAAATTACACACAGGTGGACTCTATTTACTAATCAGGTAAGAGGCAAGCCAGGGACCCAGCGGGTAGCGTGGGTGATGCTTGGAGTGTACAGCGGGTTAGCTGTGGAGGAGCTCAGGGGATCCAGCGGATGGCTGGGATCTGAAGGTCTGGTGAGAAGACTGGGAGCTCAGTGAGAAAAGCTACAGCGGGAGGCTGTGAGATGGAGGCCAGGTCCTACACAACGGGGTTACCAAGTCTGGTATGTGTACAGATCCATGTTGAAGTCAACCTACAAGTTCAGTTGCCATAGGAAGACAGCAGTTCTACAAATACAGTGCTGCAACCAGCTTAAAACGCCCTCAACCTGTATAGCTGTCTGCCTATTTTGTCTCGGGGTCAGCCAATTGCTATTGCATCTGCCTAAGGGTGTTCAGGCCCTAACCCTATCTCCCCCAGTTGCTAAGAGACGATAAATCTCTTTTGTTCGCATTCAAAAAAGTGACTGGTACCCAATCTATCTTGCATTACACCCACTATGCCTAGTAACCCACTCTACAAAGAAGGATGTCAGCTCTCCCTGACTCTGCAGGTCACCATTAGGCCTCTAGAGGTCGAAGCCCTTGCTACAAAAAAAAAAAACCTCTAGAGGTCTACAAGTCAGGGCTTTTGAAAGGATACATAGACGTTGGATGGGTAGCAATTAGAAGTAACTCTTCAGTTATGCGACTTTACATTGTGGGCATATAACAATGCTTATTTTAGTAAGATAGATATATATATATATATATATATATATATATATATCTCTATCTATATATCTATCTATCTATATCTATATCTATATATATATATATATATATTAACTCTGTGTAAAAAATATCAAATTATCACACTAGACAGCGCTCATGTTGAGCAATTGAAACATGTGGCCAACAACACATAACAGGACATTCATAAAACAAAGCAGTCCTTAAAAAGTCCCTTAAAAGAGAGTCCCTTATATAGGGTAGTGCTGTAAAGGTTTAGGGTGTAGTTTAAATTAGCAGGTGATCACAGCAACAGTCCTCTACATGCACCTTCCACCGATCACTCCGAAATCCACCCCGTGACAGACACTCTCCCCCTAGGGGGTTAAACTCACCAGAAATGGGGAGTAATAGAGCCTTCAGAGTCAGCACTCTTTAACAGCCATTTGTTCCCATCATCACTATACATAGGGCTCATAATGAATCAAAGAAAACAGAAAAAAAAGGGGTGCACATAGCGTAATCCTGTTTATTGACTCAGACTCCCTTACACAAAGACAGACAGAGAACCCCCCTTCAATAAAAATACGTACATCAAGTAAAATCACAAGTAAGCAATCAATCGAACAGGCAGGTAATGTAAGTATGTCAACTTCACCATAGGATGTCAGCGCCGCTACACAGGAAAGGGTGAATACTTCCTGGTTGTGTGGATGACTCTGGTGGATCGCACACGTCACTTCCTACGTCGCGTTAGCCACGCTCTGATGCGTTTCGTCATATCCTTTGACTTCAACAGAGGGCGTGGCTACACGACGAAATGGCCAGCTTATATATCCCTCTGCAGCCCATCCGGCCAGTCACCGCAAGGCTCGGGTGCCGGCGGGTGCACGTCGCCGGCCCCAGCCTCACTAGCGGCTTAGCAAAGACAGCGCAAAGGGACAAAAGGGCGCTGCACTAATCTAACATATAAATCTTATATAAAATAAAGCTGATTATAAACTCAGTATAGACAGACATGTAGTAAATACATTTGTCAATAACATCAGCGTAAGCTTCTTAGCGTTTGACATTCACCAGCAGCAAGTGCTAATCTAAAGACGCACCATACATAAATACCACTGATGCGTTTTTAAATCATTTTTAAAAAATCTAAAACCCACACAATAATTAAAACTACATATAAAAGGAAATCCTGACAGAATTGTATTCCAAAGACATTCATGAACTTTTGCGCACATGTATACAATGGATACAGTGCCTTATTATATAAATGTAAGAGGAGAGAGGGGACATCAAAGCATTGATAATGCTAGATAAAGTCCTCTCACAATCTTCCTCAAGCTGTGAGGCTAATGCTAGTTTTAATAATTAAACTAAAACCAGAGAGTGATTAAAGAAAAAACGAAATATAAATACAAGAAGCTACAAAATCGCATATAGCAAGTAAATAAAAAAAAAAAATAATCGCAAAAAATATATATTGCGAAGGTAAACTTAATCAATATCTTATTTCTAAAAAGATAATTGTCAAATAGGAGGCACTACTGTAAAGAGAGCAGGAATGTGCCATAATAAAGGAGGCTAGAAAAACGCATAATGATATGAAAACAAAATTGGTCCAAATCTTTTTGTAAAGATTGGATAACCGTACAAAATGTACTAGTGTAAGAAACCCAAGCATATAACAGAGGCATAAGACACCTGAACAACCCAAAATTAGTGCAAAACCACTAATAATAAATAAGATCAACCGTTAATCGCAGATATTAGTAATCGTTTATAAAGCAGTTGTTATCTAGATATTAGTATTCGCTTATAAAGCAGTTGATGTCTAGATCCACGTTTAGTCCCCTTGGCGATAAAGTATCAGCCAAGTAGATCCACTGGGTCTCTCTTCTTGACAGATCCCGAACTAAGTTGGAACCCCTCCATTTTGGCTTCAAATGATCTATACCCCAAAACTTGAGGCCCGAAGGATCTTGATTATGTTTTAGCTTGAAATGAAGCGATACATTGCGGTCTTTAAACCCAATTTTTATGTTTGCTATGTGTTCTGCGATTCTGACCTTCAACAACCTTTTGGTGCGCCCTATATACATAAGGCCACAAGGGCATTGCATAGCGTACACAACATATGCCGTATTGCACGTAATGAATTCATTTATAGTGAAATCTTTACCATTAGACGTAGATGTAAAGCTTTCCAAAGCCCTCATTGGTCTACCAACTTCCCTACATGCCCGGCATCTCCTACAGCTATAGAACCCTTTTTTGTCCCAGAAGGTTAAAGGCCTGGAAGGGGGATCAAGTACTTTCCGTACTATCCTATCCGCAAAGCTGTGAGATCTTCTATAGATAAATTTAGGCCTACATGGTAGGGATGGGCCTAATGTTTTGTCCATGCATAACACATGCCAATGGGCATTGAAAATGTCTTCCACCTCCCTGTATTGGGAGTGAAAACCTGAGATGAAACTCCACTCATGGTTGTCACTGTTCTGGACCTTAGGTCGATCCACTAAAAAGGAATCTCTGGGCAATACAGCCAACTCCTGGATAGTGGAGTCCAAAGCCCCCTCCACATATCCTTTTTCTATAAACTTTTTTTTAACAACTTGGGCCTGCCTAAGGAAGTCAGCATCCTCAGAACAGTTTCTTTTTACCCTAGTGAGCTGACCCTTAGGTATGTTTTTCAGCCACTTAGGGTGATGCCCGCTACTGGTAGGCAAATAACTGTTGGAGTCTGTGGGTTTAAAATAAATTTTAGTACCCAGTACGTCACCTTGTCTGAAGATGTTTACGTCCAAAAAATGAATGTCATTTTGACTGAAATCGCTGGTCAGCCTGATGTTGTTGTTATTAGAGTTAAGTTCATTCAGGAATTCCTGCAAGCTATCCCTGGACCCTTCCCAAATAAAAAACAGATCATCTATGTACCTTTTATATAACAGAAGCTGAGTGCGGGCAATGGAGAATATTTTTTTATCTTCTCATTCCCCCATAAACAAATTTGCTATGCTTGGGGCAAATTTTGCCCCCATAGCAACACCTCTACGTTGGGAGAAAAAATGTCCATCAAACCAGAAAAAGTTATGGCTTAGGCAAAAGTCTAATGCGTCTCTAATAAAGACTTTCTGATTATGTGGCAAGTCATCCCGCTGGCAGAGAGCCCAATTGAGGGCTAAAAGGGCATCATCATGTTGTATGATTGAATAGAGAGATGCCACATCAGCTGTCACTAAGTAGAGTTCTTGTTTCCCTGTTAAATCCACCTGTTGCAGGATCTGCAGGAGACTCTTAGTGTCTCTCAAATACGCCTTAGTGCGTATAACACTTTCCTGAAGGAAGTGGTCAAGGTACTGGCCCATTCGAGATGTGATGGAGCCAATACCATTGACTATTGGTCTTCCTGGAGGCTTAATCAGATCCTTGTGGATCTTGGGCAAGGTGTAAATCGTGGGGATTCTGCTATCACTTGGTACCAGATACCTTCTTTCTTTGCTAGACAGAACCCCCATTGAGAAACCCTTTTCAACTCATTCCTGAGATCCTTTTCATACTGTACAGTAGGGTCTTTAGATAATCTCACATATGTTTCATCATCCTTTAGCATCTCAGTGAGCTGATTCACATAAAAATCTTTACTTAAAATAACTACCCCCCCCCCTTGTCAACAGGAAAGGGTGAATACTTCCTGGTTGTGTGGATGACTCTGGTGGAGCGCACACGTCACTTCCTACGTCGCGTTAGCCACGCCCTGACGCGTTTCGTCATATCCTTTGACTTCAACAGAGGGCGTGGCTACACGACGAAATGGCCAGCTTATATATCCCTCTGCAGCCCATCCGGCCAATCACCGCAAGGCTCGGGTGCCGGCGGGTGCACGTCGCCGGCCCCAGCCTCACTAGCGGCTTAGCAAAGACAGCGCAGAGGGACAAAAAGAAGCTTGAAAAGATTGACAGGGATACACAGAAGAAGAAAGCAAAGAAGTTTCATAGGGACCTGAATGATTTCAGGACCAATTCTGTGTATATCTGGCAACAATCTAAAATACCTGTGAGTGGGACTAACCGCGTTATTGGGGCATCTGTAGATGGCCCAAATAATCGCATAAGTAAACCACCAAGCATGGGTACTCATGCTGGTGGTAATAAGAAAGGTGAGAAACCCAATCACCCTATTGATGCTTTTACCACCCCTAATAGGGGGGACGCTGGTTATGGTAGAAGGGATGATGGGATGAATAGACCCTATCAACCATATAGTCATTCACCTAATATTAGCAATTATCAGGTCCCTGTACATAATAGATTTGGCCCTTTAAGGGATAATGGAGAGAGAACTGCTGATCAATCACCCCGTCCTTTTTTAGGGAGAGGGAGGGGGTGGCAGAAACGGGGCCGAGGGAATTCTCATCGAAGGGGGAGACCTCCAGGTCAGGGATGGGTGAGACAGGAACATCATGCACCTCCACGGAGGGAGCATCCATGGCGGGAAGACGAGTATCCCTATTACCCCAATCAGTGGAGAGAAGAGCAAGGGGCTGCAGGGCAGGGAGAAGGGCCCAAAAAAAGAAGGAGAGAGCAGGAATAGGAGGCATTTTTAATCTGAGTAATGCGACTCTTTCTCACAAAGAAATGAATATCTTACATTTAGGTTTAAAATGTGGCCTGAAAAGACCCGTTAATAAGTTCGATGTTTTCATTGATGTGCATAAGTACATGAGGAAAGTTAACATTAAAAAGTATTTTCTAAATAAAGCGCCCCGATTGCCTGCTGTGAATGAGGCAGGACCTTTGAACAGTGGGCTTAAGAACAAGTCCTTGTTCAACCCCCCCAATAGCGCTAACCAACACGTCGAGGTCTTTAAGGGGTTGGTGCTGCGTGAATTAGAGCAGCTTGTACCAAAAAAGAAAGTAAATCCCCAGCATATTATAGATGGGATCTCCTTGCTTGAAAAAAGGAAGGAGATAGTCATCAGGCCTGCTGACAAGGGGGGGGGGGGGGGGGGGGTAGTTATTTTGAGTAAAGATTTTTATGTGAATCAGCTCACTGAGATGCTAAAGGATGATGAAACATATGTGAGATTATCTAAAGACCCTACTGTACAGTATGAAAAGGATCTCAGGAATTTAGTTGAAAAGGGTTTCTCAATGGGGGTTCTGTCTAGCAAAGAAAAAAGGTATCTGGTACCAAGTGATAGCAGAATCCCCACGATTTACACCTTGCCCGAGATCCACAAGGATCTGATTAAGCCTCCAGGAAGACCAATAGTCAATGGTATTGGCTCCATCACATCTCGAATGGGCAGTACCTTGACCACTTCCTTCAGGAAAGTGTTATACGCAAAAAGGCGTATTTGAGAGACACTAAGAGGCTCCTGCAGATCCTGCAACAGGTGGATTTAACAGGGAAACAAGAACTCTACTTAGTGACAGCTGATGTGGCATCTCTCTATTCAATCATACAACATGATGATGCCCTTTTAGCCCTCAATTGGGCTCTTTGCCAGCGGGATGACTTGCCACATAATCAGAAAGTCTTTATTAGAGACGCATTAGACTTTTGCCTAAGCCATAACTTTTTCTGGTTTGATGGACATTTTTTCTCCCAACGTAGAGGTGTTGCTATGGGGGGCAAAATTTGCCCCAAGCATAGCAAATTTGTTTATGGGGGAATGGGAAGATAAAAAAATATTCTCCATTGCCCGCACTCAGCTTCTGTTATATAAAAGGTACATATATGATCTGTTTTTTATTTGGGAAGGGTCCAGGGATAGCTTGCAGGAATTCCTGAATGAACTTAACTCTAATAACAACAACATCAGGCTGACCAGCGATTTCAGTCAAAATGACATTCATTTTTTGGATGTAAACATCTTCAGACAAGGTGACGTACTGGGTACTAAAATTTATTTTAAACCCACAGACTCCAACAGTTATTTGCCTACCAGTAGCGGGCATCACCCTAAGTGGCTGAAAAACATACCTAAGGGTCAGCTCACTAGGGTAAAAAGAAACTGTTCTGAGGATGCTGACTTCCTTAGGCAGGCCCAAGTTGTTAAAAAAAAGTTTATAGAAAAAGGATATGTGGAGGGGGCTTTGGACTCCACTATCCAGGAGTTGGCTGTATTGCCCAGAGATTCCTTTTTAGTGGATCGACCTAAGGTCCAGAACAGTGACAACCATGAGTGGAGTTTCATCTCAGGTTTTCACTCCCAATACAGGGAGGTGGAAGACATTTTCAATGCCCATTGGCATGTGTTATGCATGGACAAAACATTAGGCCCATCCCTACCATGTAGGCCTAAATTTATCTATAGAAGATCTCACAGCTTTGCGGATAGGATAGTACGGAAAGTACTTGATCCCCCTTCCAGGCCTTTAACCTTCTGGGACAAAAAAGGGTTCTATAGCTGTAGGAGATGCCGGGCATGTAGGGAAGTTGGTAGACCAATGAGGGCTTTGGAAAGCTTTACATCTACGTCTAATGGTAAAGATTTCACTATAAATGAATTCATTACGTGCAATACGGCATATGTTGTGTACGCTATGCAATGCCCTTGTGGCCTTATGTATATAGGGCGCACCAAAAGGTTGTTGAAGGTCAGAATCGCAGAACACATAGCAAACATAAAAATTGGGTTTAAAGACCGCAATGTATCGCTTCATTTCAAGCTAAAACATAATCAAGATCCTTCGGGCCTCAAGTTTTGGGGTATAGATCATTTGAAGCCAAAATGGAGGGGTTCCAACTTAGTTCGGGATCTGTCAAGAAGAGAGACCCAGTGGATCTACTTGGCTGATACTTTATCGCCAAGGGGACTAAACGTGGATCTAGACATCAACTGCTTTATAAGCGATTACTAATATCTAGATAACAACTGCTTTATAAACGATTACTAATATCTGCGATTAACGGTTGATCTTATTTATTATTAGTGGTTTTGCACTAATTTTGGGTTGTTCAGGTGTCTTATGCCTCTGTTATATGCTTGGGTTTCTTACACTAGTACATTTTGTACGGTTATCCAATCTTTACAAAAAGATTTGGACCAATTTTGTTTTCATATCATTATGCGTTTTTCTAGCCTCCTTTATTATGGCACATTCCTGCTCTCTTTACAGTAGTGCCTCCTATTTGACAATTGTCTTTTTAGAAATAAGATATTGATTAAGTTTACTTTCGCAATATATATTTTTTGCGATTATTTTTTTTTTTTTAATTTACTTGCTATATGCGATTTTGTAGCTTCTTGTATTTATATTTCGTTTTTTCTTTAATCACTCTCTGGTTTTAGTTTAATTATTAAAACTAGCATTAGCCTCACAGCTTGAGGAAGATTGTGAGAGGACTTTATCTAGCATTATCAATGCTTTGATGTCCCCTCTCTCCTCTTACATTTATATAATAAGGCACTGTATCCATTGTATACATGTGCGCAAAAGTTCATGAATGTCTTTGGAATACAATTCTGTCAGGATTTCCTTTTATATGTAGTTTTAATTATTGTGTGGGTTTTAGATTTTTTAAAAATGATTTAAAAACGCATCAGTGGTATTTATGTATGGTGCGTCTTTAGATTAGCACTTGCTGCTGGTGAATGTCAAACGCTAAGAAGATAACGCTGATGTTATTGACAAATGTATTTACTACATGTCTGTCTATACTGAGTTTATAATCAGCTTTATTTTATATAAGATTTATATGTTAGATTAGTGCAGCGCCCTTTTGTCCCTCTGCGCTGTCTTTGCTAAGCCGCTAGTGAGGCTGGGGCCCGGCGACGTGCACCCGCCGGCACCCGAGCCTTGCGGTGATTGGCCGGATGGGCTGCAGAGGGATATATAAGCTGGCCATTTCGTCGTGTAGCCACGCCCTCTGTTGAAGTCAAAGGATATGACGAAACGCGTCAGAGCGTGGCTAACGCGACGTAGGAAGTGAGGTGTGCGATCCACCAGAGTCATCCACACAACCAGGAAGTATTCACCCTTTCCTGTGTAGCGGCGCTGACATCCTATGGTGAAGTTGACATACTTACATTACCTGCCTGTTCGATTGATTGCTTACTTGTGATTTTACTTGATGTACGTATTTTTATTGAAGGGGGGTTCTCTGTCTGTCTTTGTGTAAGGGAGTCTGAGTCAATAAACAGGATTACGCTATGTGCACCCCTTTTTTTTCTGTTTTCTTTGATTCATTATGAGCCCTATGTATAGTGATGATGGGAACAAATGGCTGTTAAAGAGTGCTGACTCTGAAGGCTCTATTACTCCCCATTTCTGGTGAGTTTAACCCCCTAGGGGGAGAGTGTCTGTCACCGGGTGGATTTCGGAGTGATCGGTGGAAGGTGCATGTAGAGGACTGTTGCTGTGATCACCTGCTAATTTAAACTACACCCTAAACCTTTACAGCACTACCCTATATAAGGGACTCTCTTTTAAGGGACTTTTTAAGGACTGCTTTGTTTTATGAATGTCCTGTTATGTGTTGTTGGCCACATGTTTCAATTGCTCAACATGAGCGCTGTCTAGTGTGATAATTTGATATTTTTTACACAGAGTTACTATTGGTATTTTTTGTTTGAGACAGCTGCTTATATTAGATATTTTTTCTCTGCTTAAACAGACTAAGTGGAGTTTAATATCATTCATGTGTTTGTGAATAATTTATGGTTACATATTGATGTATATTTACGTCTATGCATTTTTGAATGTTCACTAGAATTTTAAACATTTAAAATCTACACTCTGGGTCTGTTTGGGTGCCTGGCGCTGAGCGGTGTTTCTGCAGGTCTGGTGAGACACCTATTCTTTTAAATATATATATATATATTTATTAATATATGATCAGTTAAGTAGAAGAGGGGGTTGGTAATCAGTTTCAGCTGCTTTGGGGTAATGAAATTATTGAGCAAGTAAAGTGGCACATTAATACACATACTACAGGAGAGGGTCAGAGACTAAAGACATAGTACAGGAGAGGGTCAGAGACTGCAGGCATGCATCAGAAGATGGTCAGAAACTGCAGGCATACTACAGGAGAGGGTCAGAGACTGCAGGCATACTACAGGAGACGGTCAGAGACTACGGGCATACTACAGGAGACGGTCAGGGACTGCGGGCATACCACAGGAGACGGTCAGAGACATACTACAGGAGATGGTCAGAGACTGCAGACATAGTACAGGAGATGGTCAGAGACTGCGGGCATACTACAGGAGATGGTCAGAGACTGCGGGCATACTACAGGAGACGGCCAGAGACTACGGGCATACTATAGGAGACAATCAGAGACTGCGGGCATACTACAGGAGACAATCAGAGACTACGGGCATACTACAGGAGACAATCAGAGACTGCGGGCATACTACAGGAGACAATCAGAGACTGCAGATCCTATGGATGTTCCTATGGATGGCAGTAGGTAATGGCCGACTGGCCCTCTCACTTGACCCAGCGATACAGCAACAACAGTTCCTCTGATCAGGAGTCAGCTCACTCTGGGTTGCCCGTGGTGACTCCGCTGGGTAGCGCCCAGATCTGTATTCTGGCAATGACTCCATTCCTTTCTTCATCAGGGACGGCGCTAGGCTGTGTGGCTTTCTCTCTGGCACAGTGCAGTGGGGTTCTCTCTCTCTGATGGTGTTCCCTCAGCACAATTCTCTCCCTCTGGAGTCCTGTGTGCACTTCCCTGAATGCTTTCCCGGGCTCCTGGCTCTCTCTCTCCCTCCTATTCAGCTGGGCATGCGGGGGGCTGCAGTTTCCGGGTTACAATGGGGCTGCCAGTCCTTGGGACTACATGTCCCACAATCCTCTTCTCTGCTCCTTTTTTATCATATTTCTTCCATGGCCAATATGAAGGAGGGGGAAGAAACATAGTGGGCAGCTGTGCTGGCAAGCGCCACGCACGAGAACAGCATCGCAAGGAGAGGGAGGGGGGGGGAGAAGAGTGAGCAGCTGCTCCCCCCCGCATAGAGATAAAGGCGATCCGATCTCCTGCTGTTGCACTCTCCTCCTCTGACAGGTAGAAGGAGGGGGATGGGCAGGAAACAGATAGCCCTCTTCCCGTTGCTAACAGTCTCTCCTCCTCTGATCCACTCCTGTCAGTTACCGGCGGAGAAAGCTAGCGGGATGGGGATCCGCAGCACCCACTACATGTGCTAGGCAAATTAGGCGACCACGAGACCCCTGTGAGTGCAAGGCCTAAGGCGACCGCCTAATTTGCCGAATTAGAGAGCCGCCTCTGAGCCCCAGACCGAGGGAGATTAAGTTATTTTGTGTTTCTTCCATTTGCGAATAATCGCACCAACTGTTGTCACCCTCTCACCAAGCTGTTTGGCGATGGTCTTGTAGCCCATTCCAGCCTTGTGTAGGTCTACAATCTTGTCCCTGACATTCTTGGACAGCTCTCTGGTCATGGCCATGAAGGGGAGATTGGAAACTGATTGATTGCTTCTGTGGACAGGTGTCTTTTATACAGGTAACAAGCTGAGATTAGGAGCACTCTTGAAAATAGACTGATCATTTCTTTGTCAGTGGGCAAATGCACAAAATCAGCAGGGGATCAAATACTTTTTTCCCTCACTGTATATACACTCACCAGCCACTTTATTAGGTACAACTTGCTAGTACCGAGTTGGACCCCTTTTACCTTCAGAACTACCTTAATTCTTTGTGGCAAAGATTCAACAAGGTGTTGAAAATATTCCTTAGAGATTTTGGTCCATATTGGACATGGTGGCATCATGCAGTTGCTGCAGATTTGTCGGCTGCACATCCATGATGCGAATATCCCCTTCCACCACATCCCAAAGGGGCTCTGTTGGATTGGAATCTGGTGACTGTAAAAGCCATTGGAGTCAGGGGCAGATCCAGAGTCTAATCTCGGGAGGGGCACTGCCAGAAAATATGTTTTCTTGCAGGCAATTTATTGGGGAAATGGCTGGTGTTGGCGTTTCAATCATCATGGCACCATGGTTGTTATGGTGTCAGGATGATTGAAGCTCATTATTTCTATTATTACATTGGAATATAAAATAAAATAGTTCAACGCACCAGAATGCAGAATTTTGTCATGGAGGAGTGGAAGAGGACTCCAGTGGCAGCCTGTGAAGCTCTGGTGAACTCCAAAGTGGGTTAAGGCAGTGCTGGAAAATAATGGTGGCCACACAAAATATTGACACTTTGGGCCCAATTTGGACATTTTCACTTAGGGGTGTATTCACTTTTGTTGCCAGCGGTATAGACATTAATGGATGTGTGTTGAGTTATTTTGAGGTGACAGCAAATTTACACTGTTATACAAGCTTTACACTCACTACTTTACATTGTAGCAAAGTGTCATTTCTTCAGTGTTGTCACATAAAAAGATATAATAAAATATTTACAAAAATGTGAGAGGTGTACTCACTTTTGTGACATACTGTGTATATATACTGTAATTATTATTGTATTTTAGTTCATTGTAATATATTATATCTTTTATGGATATTTGTCACACGTTTCATGTATGTAAAGTGAGTGAATGACATCAAGGAATTTCCTTAATTTGCAGGGATTTCCTCTCACTTCCTGTTTGGCTATAGGGCAGGAAGTGAAGGGAGATCTCTGCAATGGGACACAGATTGCGAAAATAAATCTGACGGGTTACTACCTCCCTTGTTCTATCCAATATGAAAATACATTTTTCCCCCCATAGTTCTACTTTAATATGTCTTGCATTAAATTTGAAATAGTCTTGCTGGGATTTATATTCCAGGAGATGGATGAGTTTGCATTCACCATTTTTCAGCATTAGTGTGATATGGTCAGCACATGTACTAAACTGGGCCCAGCCATTCTGAGACTTATAGTTCATCGGC
Source organism: Aquarana catesbeiana (assembly GCF_042186555.1). Classification (NCBI taxonomy): domain Eukaryota; kingdom Metazoa; phylum Chordata; class Amphibia; order Anura; family Ranidae; genus Aquarana; species Aquarana catesbeiana. The sequence goes on from NC_133326.1 coordinate 617,974,865, forward strand.
AGTGGGCGGTAGACACTAGGGATGAGTTCAGGTATGTTCTGACACGAGTTAGAACCTGCCTGAGCTTTCCCGGCAGGAAGGTGTCAAAGTAGTGAACCAATCATAGGCGATGAAGGCATTCCGTGCTCCGCAGGTGTATGTATGGAAGGGTTGTGTATGCAGTATGTGTGGCTTTGGGGTAGGAAACACCTCCACTGCTGCTTTGACAGTTTCCCAGTGGGATCGTTTAGGTGGGTTTGCACACTGGAGGCACTGGCTTTAAACCTTTTATAATTTTAAGGTCCAGCACATCAGGTGAGAGTGGGTCCAGTAGGGAGTGATTGCGGTAACACTTATGCCGCGTACACACGATCGGACATTCCACCAACAAAATCCTGGATTTATTTCTGACGGATGTTGGCTCAAAGTTGTCTTGCATACACACGGTCGCACAAATGTTTGCGGAAATTCTTAACTTCAAGAACGCGGTGACCTACAACACGTACGAAGAGCCGAGAAAAATGAAGTTCAATAGCTAGTGCGGTTCTTCTGCTTGATTCCGAGCATTGCGTGAAACTTTGTGCATTGGAATTGTGTACACGCGATCGGAATTTACGACAACGGATTTTGTTATGGATTGAACAGTAAGTAACCTTTGCCTTTAATATTTTACAGGGTAGTCATTTTTAATAACACACATGCCAAAATGTCACATTGGAGTTGATGGAGTTGAGAAATAGGCTGATCGGAGACATGGAGCTCTCACCTGCATGTCTGAGATTGTGGCAGATCAGGTTAGCTATACGGGCTGTTCACGCCCTCCACATTCATTGTCCAATGTGAGTGACGTTTGAGGAGTAGGAGGGAGGACTGTATACAACACTAGATCCAATCCACCTGTCATTCCGTCTGCTGCCCATACACACCTGTATGCATCTGTGGGGCTCTGAATACAAACAACTGTCTGCACAGATTTCTGAATACAAGGCTACTAACTTCAGACAATTCCTTGGACGTTTCAGAACTCACAGGTATAGTATGTAAGCCAGTCTGAGCTTCCTAATGCATTGCAAGTTTTTATAGTTGATTTTCTCATGATATGTTCTCTGTACAGACTCCCCGAGGATGGAGGAAGGGGTGACAGACCTGATGGAGTTAACAGACTTCCAGTATAATGAGTGAGTATTGTACCCTGCAGCACTACCAACTATATTGGCTCTGATGACCTGTGATTACCCTATATACTTGCACTGAGCAGGGTCAACACATTGTGCATTTCACCCGAACAGCAGTGGCACATTTTACCCTGATTAGTACTGGTATATTGTGCCTTGAGCTCTGACGGTACGTTCTGTCCTGAGCAGCTATGAAACATGTACCCTGATCTGTGATGGTTGATTCTTCTATCAGCAGTGATGGCATAATCCGTCATGAGCGGTAATGGTAAATTTTTCCCTGAGCAGCACTGGTACATTGTGCCTTAAGGTTGGACAGTGCAATCCTCCATGGGCTGTGATAGTGTGCTCTGCCCTGAGCAGCTATAACACACATACCCTGATCTGTGATGGTGGATTCTGCTGCCCCCAAGCAGTGATGGCATAATCCACCATGACCGGTAATGGTGCATTTTTCCCTGAGTAGCGATGACCCACTCTTCCCTGAGCACTGATGGCAAACTTTACAATGAGCAGTAATGGCACAATACACTAAGCTGTGATAGCACATTCTACCCTGAGCTGTGGTGGCACATTTTACCCTAAGCTGTGATGGCACATTCTACCCTGAGCTGTGGTGGCACATTTTACCCTGAGCTGTGATGGCACATTCTGCCCTCTGCAGTAATGGCACCTTCTAGCCTGAGCTATGATGGCACATTTTACCCTGAGCAGTAATGGCACACTCCTCCCTGAGTTGTGATGGCACCTTTTTCCCTAAACAATAATAGCAAATTCTACTCTTAGGTGTGATAGCACATTCTATCCTGAACAGTAATGGCTACACTGAGCAGTAATGGCACATTCTACTTTGAGCAGTAATGGCACATTTTACTCTGAGCAGTAATGGCACATTTTACTCTGAGCAGTAATGGCACATTTTACTCTGAGCAGTAATGGCACATTTTACTCTGAGCAGCAATGGCAAATTTAACCCTGAGCAGTACTGGCGCGTTCTACTCTTAGGTGTGATGGTACATTCTACCTTGAGCAGTAATGGCACACTCTTCCCTGAGCTATGATGGCACCTTTTTTCCCTGAGCAGTAATAACACATTCTACTCTTAGGTGTGATAACATATATAAAAAACATACACATATTCTACCCTGAGTTACTATGGCATATTCTGCCCTGATCTGTGATGGTGTATCTTCCTTAAGCTGAAGTTGTACATATTTGCCAAAGCTGTGATGGAGCTTTTCATCCCGAACAGTGATGGCACATTCTGCCCTGAGCTGTGATCGTACATTTTGCCCTGAGCAATTATGTTTCGTTCTTCCCTGAGCTGTGATGGCAGACTGCCACCAGGGGAAATGGCACATACCACCCTGAACAGCAATGGCACATTTTTCCCTGAGTAGTATTGATACATTTTGCCCTGACCTGTGATGGTGCATGTTGCTCTGGACAGTGATGGTACATTCTACCTTGATCTGTCAACGAACATTCTCTATAAGCCATTTTTCCCGAGTTGTCATGGTGTATTCTTTTTTTTTTTTTTTTTTTTTTTTTTATTCTGCATAGTGTGTCTGATTTCTCATCAGCCTAGTGCATGAACATTTTTCCAGCACCAGTAACAGCACAATTGTTCATTGTATAATAGCTAATATCCATAGCTCGCTATGCATGCAGACACTGGGTCACCCGGGGTGACACAAGCCCAGTAAAGTCACACAGTGCTAGTGCTGTTATTGGATGATCAGATTTTTAGTCTGCCCGAGCAATGTCCAATATCAAATAGGTGGAAGGGTTAGACAGAATTTGCCATCACTGTTCAGTGAAGAATGTTCCATCACAACTTAGGGCAATACATATCATTGCAGCTCAAAGCAGAAATGCTCGAATGCCAAAAAAAAATCCCAAAAACATATGTACAAAGATGGCAAAAAAAAGCTTCAAAATTGGCTGAAAACGCTTAAATGTGAATGGGGATTAAAGTGTGCATGGATGCTTTTAGTAATTTATGAATGTTTATCCTTTTTGACGGTCCGTTCAGTGTTGGGTTTGCTTGTGAGTAAGTGATAAGAGCATGTGTTTATTATGAGACTGAAACAAAACCTGTTCTTGTGTTGAGCATGTTGTGTAACAGGATTTCCAGTTGAAGTGGAAATGGTTTAAATGCATTTAACCCCTTATGGTAGTAAATAAGAGAGGGATTCATCTCTGCAGTTGCCCATTATACTGTAACTTGAGCTGAAGCTCCAGATTGCCATGTTATGATGGCCCCCTCAGTCAGGTGTAATGCTCTAAGACAAATGCTTTCTAGCAGAGATACCCACCAAACCGCACAAATACCAGCAGAACAAGAAGCTCTGGGACAAGGGATAGTAATAGAAACTTGATTTTTTTTTTTTTTTTTTATGTTATGAGCGAATTATTTAGGATTTCCCAGGTAACAGTCTCCCAATAATTAAAGTGTATGTAAACCCCAACAATGCACTTCTCTTATTTGCTCTCATTTAGTCTGTTTAGAATACCATTGAAAGCAAAGTGTTATATATGTTTGATCATTGCCAAAAATACCCGTTGGTCATGCCAGAAAGTCAGAGCTGTCCTGTGTCTTCTGTACACTTCTGGTGTTATCTGAAAGAGTTCTCCTAGTTCTTATCCTGGCCTAGAGATGGATTAGCTTTTATGTTGTAGGGATCTAAACTGGAAGTGGTTGAGTAATTTAGCAAAAGGCACTGGGCATGGCTGACACCACTCAGTCCACAAAAATGCTCTACAAAAGGTCATTTCTGGCAGATCAACAGGCATTTTCCACTACTTGCAAGGTCTGTAAGGTGGAACTAAACCCTCCTCTCCTTTACCTCCAAGGAAGCGTCCATTTTAGCCCCTGTTTGATCAGCAGTTGTAATGAAAGGAGCAGGATGGAAAATGTTTCTCGAATTAACAAAATTCTAACTGTGAATGTGGTTCTTGTTCAAGAAAAATATTTCTTGTAATCTGGGATTTTGTTGAAATAGCAGGTCTGGGTGAGATTTTAAAGGCTTTCAGACAAAATTAGTTGACTTGATTACAACAAAGAATGACAAACAAACTTTCATTGGACATTCAAACGCAAATCGAACTATGTATAGCCAGCATTAGTTATGCAAATAGTGACTTTGTCTTAGAGTCCCGGCTGTCCACTCTCCCACTCTACTGTTTATTATAGATGTTCATCTCACTGAAGGGCCAACAACCAGAATCTAACATTTAGAACCTTTGTGTTTCATAAAGTACATTTCTTCATTCTTAAAAGTCGTGGACCATTTTACCCGGAACAAACCATCAATGTCTGTTCCTGGAAATTAAGGACAGTTTTCAGCTTTCATGACCGCTCTTGTGATTTGCATTACATTTGCCTGCTCCTGCCAAAGCTTCACAGGCACACTGATCTATCATGCAGCACCTTTAGCCTAACAACAGGCATTCCTTGCTATTAATATTTACCCATTAATTACAGATTTATCGGCTTTCATTTCTGTGTGAGCACATATTTATATTACGCAATATTTAATTTCATAGTTGTTACATTTAATGATATAGTTTTCTATTTTAAGACCTTTGCTATTCCATATTGCAACAGGTGTAGAAATGTGTAGATTAGCCATTAGAGGGAGCTGTCATTGGCTTAGTGACTCTCATAGACTTGCATTAAAGGGGTTGTAAGCCCTCCCAGTTTTTCACCTCAGTGCAGTTCTATGCACTGAGGTGAAAAACCTATTGTAGTGCACCAGGCCCCAGCCCAGCCCCCCCCCCGTTTTACTCACCGGAGCCCCTCCGTTCCCACGCCGGAGACACAGAACCCTATCTGGCTGGTGTCTCGGCTCTTGATTGGATAGATTGATGGCAGCACAGTCGATCAAATCCATTGACGTGGGCGCCGGGGGGGGGGGGGGGCCCCCCGAGTCCTGCTGTCTGCGTCTATGGACACAGCCAGTGCCTTGCAAAAAGTATTCACCCCCTTGGCATTTTTCGTGTTTTGTTGCTTCACAACCTGGAATTAACATGTATTGTTTGAGGATTTGCATCATTTAATTTACAGAATATGCAGAAGATGTTTTTTTTTATTGTGAAGCAAACAACAAATAGGACAAAATAACAGAAAAAGTCAATGCCCATTCCTCCTTGCAATACTGCTCCAGCTCCTTCAGGTTGGATGGTTTGCCCTTGTGAACAGCAATCTTTAAGTCGGACCACAGATTTTCTATTGGATTGAGGTCTGGGCTTTGACTAGGCCATTCCAACACATTTACATGTTTCCCCTTAAACCACTCAAGTGTTGCTTTAGCAATGTGTTTGGGGTCATTGTCCTGCTGGAAGGTGAACCTCCATCCTAGCCTCAAATCACACACAGAGTGGTACAGGTTTTGCTCAAGAATATCCCTGTATTTAGCACCATCCATCTTTCCCTCAACTCTGTCCAATTTCCCAGTCCCGGCTGCTGAAAAACATCCCCACAGCATGATGCTACCACCACCATGTTTCACTGTGGGGATGGTGTTCTTTGGGTGATGTGATGTGTTGGGTTTGCGCCACACATAGCGTTTTCTTTGATGGCCAAAAAGTTCAATTTCAGTCTCATCAGACCAGAGCACCTTCCTCCATACATTTTGGGAGTCTCCCACATGCCTTTTTCGCAAACTCAAAACATGCCATTTTGTTTTTTGCTGAAAGTAATGGCTTTCTTCTGGCCACTCTGCTATAAAGCCCAACTCTATGGAGCATACGGCTTATTGTCGTCCTATGTACAGATACTCCAGTCTCTGCTGTGGAACTCTGCAGCTCCTCCAGGGTTACCTTAGGTCTCTGTGCTGCCTCTCTGATTAATGCCCTCCTTGCCCGGTCCGTGAGTTTTGGTGTACGGCCGTCTCTTGGCAGGTTTGCTGTTGTGCCATGTTCTTCCCATTTGGTTATGATAGATTTGATGGTGCTCCTAGGGATCATCAAAGATTTGAATATTTTTTTATAACCTAATCCTGACTTGTACTTCTCAACAACATTGTCCCTTACTTGTTTGGAGAGTTCTTCGGTCTTCATGGCAGTGTTTGGTTAATGGTGCCTCTTGCTTAGGTGTTGCAGCCTCTGGGGCCTTTCAAAAAGGTGTGTATATGTAATGACAGATCATGAGACACTTAGATTGCACACAGGTGGACATCATTTCACTAATTATGTGACTTCTGAAGGTAATTGGTTGCACCAGACCTTTTTATGGGCTTAACAAAGGGGGTGAATACATACGCACATGCCAATTTTCATTTTTTTATTTCTGAAAAATAGTTTTATGTATATTTTTTTCTAATTTTACTTCACCAACTTAGGCTATTGTGTTCTGATCCATTACATAAAATTCAGATTAAAAAAACATTGAACTAAAGGCTATAATGTAACAAAATAGGTAAAAAGCCAAATATAGCTATTTGCATGGAGTTAAGCACCAGATATTGGACATTTTTATAAAAAGATACTAATAAGAACTTTGCATGTATCTGTTTGCTGTCAGGGCACCATCTCTGTTTTATTTAAGGTTCTGCCAGAATATTATGCAAAAAAAAAAAAAAAATTAGAAGTGGTTACACAAGGGCATCTTTCCAGGATACTCAATAAGAATGAACTCCACAGAAAAAAATTTGACCTGCTTTTTTAATTTACTGCCTTCGGGTGTAAAAGCTATTTGTGCACCTAGTACACTGAGTGATCATTCACTTAATGGCTGTGATGTGCATACTGTCCTAATAATGTGGGAAAATTGTGCAGTGAGAAGTTGGTGGTGTGTTGAGCTGCACACTCCCAGCCATACCTTCCAACCTTCTGAAATGGAGGAATACCTCTTAGCACAGATTATTAAGACAAAGTACACACCCTGCCACAACCCTCCATTACTCATACCATGTTAAACTGAAGTGCGATAATATTCCCCATCATAGTGCCCCCTACATCAGATATCCCCATCACAGTGCCCTCTTACATCGAATGTCCCCCCATCACAGTGCCCCCTTACATCAGGTAACTCCGCCACAGTATCTCCTTACATCAGGTGCCCCCACTACAGTGCCTCCTTACATCAGGTGTCCCCATCTCAGTGCCCCCCTGCATCAAGTGTCCCCTTCACAGCCCCCCCAACCTTCCAATGCCGTATGGTCCTCTTGTGAGACTGGATATGGGATACACATGTGACATTATTTATTGTTAGTACACCAGCGGTCCTAGCATCCAATGACTGCCAAGGTAGTGGGGGTGGGTGAAATGCGCTGGTAAATAGATAGCTAAAGGTCTGGGTAGGAGTGTCACTCAGTCCAGACCACAGTCCTCCATCTAGTAATGTCCGAATTATGGGCACCCTGTGAGTGGTATAATATAATCATTATACATAAAACTCTGGCTGATTTACTAGATTAGAGTATTTAATATACTACAAGGTGAGTGATAAGCACACCAACTTGCTTGGTCCTTTGTGGAAAGGACTTATATTTCTAGGGCTAAGCTCTTCAGATCCAGTATGCATTCACATACCAGATGATGACCTGATGGTGCCTTCCGGGGACAGCACAGTTAAGTGACTGGCAGCGAGAACAGGTTGCAAGTTTGGCATGTAACAGAATGTCGCCCAGCTGCTTCTGATTCCTGATAAGATCAAGCTGGAGAAAATCAGTTCATGTTGTACTCCCTGTCCATTGATCCCCCTCCTCCCTCTCCGGCATATTATAGTCACCACTGTTCTACTGTACCGTGCCTGCGTCACACACAGGAGCAGACTGGCGGATTCTGGACAGACATTCTGGACAAAGCTGGATATGGGTGCTGACTGCACAATGCGTGCATAATAATATATGTAATAAGAGAAGAAACACGTTGTATTTAATAGAGGGTGTGAACACCTGGCAGTAAAAGAATCTAATTTACATTTATGTTACGTGTTGTACAAGTAAGTAATCTAAGAGTAGTAATATTGTAGTAAGGATTCCAGCTTCCCAGGATCTGCAAGGACAAAGATACCTTGGTCATACTATCTGGGCATGCTGGGACCTGTAGTTACACACAGGCAAGAGAGCACACGGTTGACCTGTTGTAGTATGGGTAAAAATGTAAAGGTGAAGCAATTATTTCCCTTCCTGTAAGAAGGTGGCGCTATGTTCATTCTCAATGTTCCCACTGTATGTAGGAACCACAGTCCTCCATTTAGTAATGTCCGAATTATGGGCACCCTGTGAGTGGTATAATATAATCATTATACATAAAACTCTGGCTGATTTACTAGATTAGAGTATTTAATATACTACAAGGTGAGTGATAAGCACACCAACTTGCTTGGTCCTTTGTGGAAAGGACTTATATTTCTAGGGCTCCCTTCCTCGCTAGTTGGACTATGAACTATGGACTATGGGATTTGTAGTGAGCATAGAGCAGTGCACGTGACCAGGGGCGTAACTAGAAATAGCAGGGCCCCATAGCAAAATGTTGTATGGGGCCCCCCTGCAAACAGCCCCCCCCCCACAGCTGCCCTAGTGTCAATGCAGCGTGACCTGTGCACAATGCAGCGTGACCTGTGCACAATGCAGCGTGACCTGTGCCCCATGCAGCGTGACCTGTGCCCCATGCAGCGTGACCTGTGCCCCATGCAGCCTGACCTGTGCCCCATGCAGCCTGACCTGTGCACAATGCAGCGTGACCTGTGCCCCATGCAGCGTGACCTGTGCCCCATGCAGCGTGACCTGTGCCCCATGCAGCGTGACCTGTGCCCCATGCAGCGTGACCTGTGCCCAATGCAGCGTGACCTGTGCCCAATGCAGCGTGACCTGTGCCCCATACAATGTGACCTGTGCCCAATACAGCGTTGCCTGTGCCCAATACAGCGTTGCCTGTGCCCAATACAGCGTTGCCTGTGCCCAATACAGCGTTGCCTGTTCCCAATACAGCCTGGTCTGCCTGTGCCCCATACAGCCTCACCTGTGCAGAGGAAGAGGCAAGCCACCCGGATCAGCAGAGAGCAGGATTGCCCGCTGTAATAGCTTTCATTTGAATTTCCCGTCTTCCCGGGGCTCATCGTCACATAGCCCCACCTCTTGGCCTGACGCCTTTGATGACGTCACACGTCCCGCATTGGATTGGCGTTCTGTCTATCAAAGGCGCCGGGCCAAGAGGTGGAGCTATGTAACGTGAGCCCCGGAAACACTGGAAGTTCTAATGAAAGCTCTTACATCGGGCAATTCAGCTCTCTGCTGATCCAGGTGGCTTGCCTCTTCCTCTGCACAGGTGTGGCTGTATGGGGCACAGGCAGACCAGGCTGTATTGGGCACAGGCAACGCTGTATTGGGCACAGGTCACGCTGCACTGGGCACAGGTCACAGCTTGCCTCTTCCTCTCCCTTCCCCTGGCTGGGAGACTGTGCCGGCGGTGCTCTCATCCTCACTGGGCCCCACTTGGCTGCGGGCCCCATAGCGCCCGCATGGGTCGCTATGGTGGTAGTTACGCCCCTGCCCGTGACCAAAATTGACATGCACTGCTCGATCCAAGGAAACAAGTGAGGGGGAACAGAAAAGTTTTGGGAGGTCACGGAGGACATTACAAGGAGGCAGAAAAATGCAGGAAGAAATGATTTAATGAAAAATAGATTACAGGCCATTACTTGAATGTGTATGGATTATCTTTGGAGAATAAGGATATTGTTTTGTGTTACTGTAGGGTTCCAGATTAAAAAAAAAAAAAGTTAATGTAGAACTAAACCTGGAAAAAACACTCATCTACATCTGTCAGCAAACAAGTAGCCACTGGTAAAGTAGAACTTAACCTATTACTTAATGACAAAGTGGAAAATTAGATCAAATGAACAAGGCGGAAGTTTTATGCTTGAGCAAACAAATCAGGCTCTATGTTGTCCCACCTATTAAATACTCGCCTCACTCTGCTTCCATTAGATTAAGTCTTACTAATGGTTTTATTACAGCACATCATGCTACTATTGTAAAACACTTTATATTAATACTCTAATGCCGCGTACACACGGTCGGACTTTTCGACCGGACTTGTCCGACGGACCAAATCCGGCGGACAATCCGATCGTGTGTGGGCTTCACTGGACCTTCAGCTGGCTTTTCCAGTCGCAAATCTGACGGACTTTAGATTTGGAACATGCTTCAAATCTTTACGTCGTAACTCCGCCGGACCCAGAAATCCGCTCGTCTGTATGCTATTCCGACGGACAAAAACCAACGCTAGGGCAGCTATTGGCTACTGGCTATCAACTTCCTTATTTTAGTCTGGTGTACGTCATCACGTACGAATCCGTCTGACTTGTGTGATCGTGTGTAGGCAAGTCCGGTCGTTAGAAAGTCTGTTGAAAGTCCGCCAAAAGTCCGTCGAAAGTCTGTCGGACGGGCCGTCGGACTTTTGTAGCTGAAAAGTCCGACCGTGTGTACGCGGCATAACTTCTACAAAAAGCCTCCATATTTCTGATCCACTTTGACAGACCAACTCTTTAAAGATGTCTCCCTTCCAACCTTAACACAGGAGATGAGGGACAAAATGGAAGCAGACGGTATGATCCCTGAAATACTCCTCACCATTAAATCTCTTTAACCTTCCAAAACTTCTGGACCGGGGTGGCTTTTCAGCCCCCTATTACAAAACATACGCCTAAATCCTGGCTCTGTATCTAACTGATCTTTGCAATCACCTAAAATCCCACCAAGACCCTACCTCCCTTAAGGGCACTTATAGCAATGCTGCTAAAACCAGGCAAGGACCACCTAGACCCACACAACTTTTACCCTCGCTATCTCTTTATTAAATGTTGATATCAAACTGTTATCCAAAGTGCTAGCTACTAGACAAAACACCTTCCTTTCTGCCCTGATCCACAAAGATCAAGTGGGTTTTATCCCAAATAGACAGCCCCCAATACCCAGAGGAGATCCACTTAATCCACCTTCTCCATCAAAACAAACTTCAATGCCATTATCACTAGTTTTACACAAGGCTTTCAACGCTATCTCCTGGGACTATCTGCACTACATATTACAGAAATGGGAACTGGATAACGGCTTTCTATCCTGCGTAAAGTCACTTTATTCTCGTCCCTCAGCTAGCAATAAATACCTAAATCAACATTGCACCCCCTTCCCCATAGATAGAGGAATTCGCAGAGGCTGTCCTCTATCCCCAATTCAGTTTGTGCTCGCCTTGGAACCTTTGACACACCTTGTCAGGGTAAACTCTAGCATTCATGGCTTGAGCTCTGGTCCCCATACTTAAAAAGTTAGTTTCTTTGAGGCAACCTATTATTGACCCTAACCCAGCCTCTTATATCCCCACCCAACTTAACTGCTTTAAAATTATATGCCAAGGTTTCCAATCTATAAATAAGAGAGGTCAGTAGCTCTTAACATCTCTTTGCCCAATTAAATGCTTGAAACACTTAAATCATCTTTCAAATTCATGGAAGGAGAGGGACAACAACCACATAAAATCCCCAGGGAGGTAGGCAAACGGTGCACCACCTCATGGTGTCTTCCTAGCAACCAAGCACAACATGGAAAAGCAGAATGGAGAGCCAAAAACTTGATCCTCCGAATGTGGTACTTTATTATTACAGGGAGAATGTACAAAATGCAGAGGCTTAGGTTTTTCCTCAGCCAATGACTAGGATTAGGGCATATAGCCGAAATGTGTAAGCCACTGTATTTTGTACACTCTGCCTATTATAATAAAGTACTACATTCGGAAGAATGAGTTGCCGGTGTCTTGCCGAGAAAGTTCCCTCGACGGATAAGGACCCCCCCGTACTGCACAGGCGCAGCTCTTGCTCAGTACGAACTACTAGGAGCCGCCGAAGCAGAAAATCTTCAATCAGCTGTACACGGCGCCTGCGCCCTGGGTCCAGGTTCAAGCCCCACCATCCAAGTGGACCTAGAGGGGGAATAAAAAAGTGCCGAGCAAAGCGAGGCTGTGCCTGAAGCGTGGCGAGCGAAGCGTGGCGAGCGAAGCGAGCCCGCGAGGGGCCCTTTTACAGGCGCCGTGTACAGCTGATTTCCAACTGTTCCGCTTCGGCTATTTCCGGCGACTCCTACTGCGCAGGCGCAGCGCCTGCGCAATAGAGGGTGGTCCTTATCCAAGGGGGAACTTTCTCGGCAGAACACCGGCTCTTCATTCTACTTTTACATGTTCTTTCAAATTCACTTGGGCCGATGACCAGATGAAATACCCAGGAATCAACTGACCTCTAGTTACTTTGACTTATATTCAGCTTATTATATTCACACTATCCATAAGCTAAAATAACGTCCTGGACCCAACAAAACATACAGTTAGGTCCATATATATTTGGACACAGGCAGAATTTTAGATTATGTCAGGTATTTACCAAAACATATTAAAGCTATAGTTATATAATTGATATGGGCTGAACGTGCACACTCTCAGGTTTAATTTGAGGGTATGCACATCCAAATTGGAGGAGGGGTTTAGGAATTAAACCTCTTAAGAATAGCCATCCCTACTTTTTCAAGGGACCAAAAGTAATTGGACAATTAAATGAAAAGCTGTTTCATGGCCAGGAGTGGGCTACTCCTTCGTTATTTGTTCATCAGTTAAGCAGGAAAAAGGTCTGGAGTTGATTCTAAATGTGGTATTTGCATTTGGAATCTATTGCTGTGAACCTACATCATGCATTCAAAGGAGCTTTCCATGCAAGTGAAACAGGCCATTGTAAGGCTTCAAAAATGAAACAAATCCATAGCAGAAATATTAGGAGTGGCCAAATCAACAGTTTGGTACATTCTGAGGAAAAAAACGCACTGGTGAGCTCAGCAACATAAAAAGGCCTGGACGTCCACGAAAGACAACAGTGGTGGATGATCACAGGATCCTCTTTATGGTAAAGAAAAACCCATTCACAACATCGAGACAAGTGAAGTACACTCCAGGAGGTGGGAGTATCATTGTCAAAGTCTACAATTAAGAGAAGACTTCACGAGAACAAATACAGAGGGTTCACCACAAGGTGCAGGCTATTCATAAGCCTGAAGAATAGAAAAGCCAAATTAGACTTTGCCAAAAAAAATCTAAAAAAAAAGCAAAACCAGTTCTGGAAAAGCATTCTTTGGGTGGATGAAACAAAGATTAATCTGTACAAGAATGATGAGAAGAAAAATGTGTGGAGAAGGCTTGGAACAGCTCATGAGCCAAAGCACACAACGTCATTTGTAAAACATGGTGAACGCAGTGTGATGGCATGGGCATGCATGGCTTCCAGGGGCACTGGGTCATTGTTGTTTACTGATGATGTGACAGAAGACAGAAGCAGCCGGATGAATTTTGCAGTGTTTAGCGTTATACTGTCAGCCCAGATTCAGCCAAATTCAGCAAAGTTGATTGGACGGTGCTTCACAGTACAGATGGACAATGATCCAAAACACACTGCAAAAGCAACCCAGGAGCTTTTGGAGGAAAAGAAGTGGAATATTCTGCAATGGCCGAGTCAGTCACCTGATCTCAACCCAATTGAGCATGCATTTCACTTGCTGAAGGCAAAAACTAAAGGCAGAAAGACACACAAACAAAAAACAACTGAAGACAGCTGCAGTTAGAGCCTGGCAAAGCATCAGAAAGGAGGAAACCCAGTCTTTGGTAATGTCCATGGGTTCCAGACTTCAGGCAGTCATTGCCAGTAACGGATTCCCAACAAAATATAAAAAATGAATATTTTATTTATGATTATATTCATGTGTCCAATTACATTTAAACCCTTTAAAACTGTGTAAAAACAATGGTTGCAGTTACTAAAATTTGTACTTGATTTCTATGTTCAACCCCTTGAATTAAAGCTGAAAGTCTGTACTACAAATTCATTTGGATTGTTTCATTTTCATTTTATTCTGGTGGCATACAGAGCCAAAAGTATGAACATTGTGCTTGTGTCCAAATATATATGGTATCTAACTGTATCTTTGATGTAGGAAAATCAACAATATTAAAATATAATGTTCTACCAAAACTTTTATATTTATTTTGTACCCTTCCGATTCCTGTGACTTCCTTTGCTGTTACGTGTTTTCAAAACCATGTCATGTCCTTTGTCTGGCGTGACCTCAGGCCAAGGATTCCCAAATGGAACATGTACATTTATAGTTGTCAAGGAGGTCTGGGAGTCCGAAATTTCCTAAAATATTGTCAAGCCGCCCAAGTTACTTCCTTCACTGCCTTGTACTGAACCAAAGAGGCTCCTCTGTGGGTGAACGTAGAGGCCAAATCTTGCTCTTCTATGAACTTGAAAAGCACTACTCTGGATCCCCCATGATCTAAGGCCACAAACTATAAGTCCGATTTGACAAAGCGATTTGAGCTCCAGCCTTCCCTTCAATCTTTCACAGTAGTACAGGCTCTTCTCCTGAACTTGCTTACTCTTATTTCACTGCACACTGTAAGCTTCTTTTAATTGTTTTTTTTTTTTATTGAAAAGTAGACATGTGAGTTGCATTTGCACATTTAACAAGAAGGAAGTATTCAACTTACAGAAAAAAAAAAAAAAAAAATCACATAATTTTGCATTTTAGAAAGAGTTTGCATATAGACATCTGCTAGACAAGTACACATTTCAAGATACAAATCTCTCATACTGCCTAATCTAGAGCTAAGTATCAAATTATTTATGAATAAAGATAATACAGAAAAGAACTAACAACAATAACAAATATTCAGTACCAGAACATTGAGAGATGCTTTAATACCATATGTGTTTGGATATGCCTTAAGTTTCACTCAGTTATCATCTGGTAAGTTAAAGTGGTTGTAAACTAAAAAAACAAAAAAAAACAAACAAACAAACAAACAAAAAAAACAAACCTGCAAGACAAAGGCATAATGAGCTAGTTTGCATTGCATACTAGCTCATTATGAAATACCTACCTTAGATCGAAGCTGTTGCAGTGGTCCACGCACACCGCTGTGACCGGCGACAAGTCTTCCGGAGTTATTTCCGGATTCGTGGGCTCCAGCGCTGTGATTGGCCTAAGCCGCAATGACATCACTCCCGCCGGTCATGGCACGGCTACTGAAGAAACAGCACGAGCGGGCCGTTTCTTCAGTGCGCATGTGTTCGATGACGTCGGCACATGCGAATACAGTGAATATCTCCTAAACTGTGCAAGTTTAGGAGATATTCACGGTACCTACAGGTAAGCCTTGTTATAGGCTTATCTGTAGTGAAAAGTGGTGTAACAGGGTTTACAACCACTTTAAGAGCCCAGGGGTTCCAGCGTGTATTGAAAGTACCTAAGGTGTTGGATCGGGCTGCAAATTTTTTTTTTCATACGAGTGTTGTGTCTTGATCCTGTATATTACTTTGGATACATTAGGGGCAGTAGGTGTTTTTCACTTTGATGTAATAGTCAATCAAGCTGCAATGAGTATATGGGTTATGATAGCTCTGAATTGTGTAGGTATATTATGGATCCCACGATTAAGCAATGCCAGATGGGGAGTGGGGTGAATGATGAGTCCAGTGACTGATGTGATTAGGGTGTAAATTGTGTTCCAGAAACTCTGCACCCCTTGCATTCCCACAGTATATGCAAAATCCCCCCTCTCGCACTGCATTGTCTCCAACAACCTTCTGAAGATGATGGAAACATTTGTGAGATCCTAACTGGTGTTAAATCTTCTGTACAAGATTTTTAGCATATGTCCTCAATGGTTGGCACAGTGGGAATGGCTGTAGTATGATTGGATGGCGTGTTGACATTCCATAGTGGTAAAAGCAGAGCCCAGTTCTTTTTCCCAATTGATCATATTAGTGTTTTCAGTGAATTTCTCATCGTAATGGATAAGAGAATAAAACCTGGCAAGACCTTTGGGCTTTTTGTGGTTGATTAGGAGGTAATTCCATGCTGCCTCATGGACTTTGTATTGTATATCTGGATGGTTGGTGTGGAAATTATGCAGTTGAATGTTAGCTTAAGATGGGGGAGTAGGTTGTTTTGACAATAATTCTTTGTATGTCATTATATCTCTATGTAACCAGGGGAGTACCTTTAAATTGGGTATTAGGTATTCATAAATTTGAAATGGTAAATTAGTGCAAGTCATCATGGATTCTATAGGTAACTTGGTATTAAGTTTGTCCCATGCAAATAGGGTAGCATCTATAGAGGGGAGTGTTGGGTGGGATACCTTTACACATGTGGATTTTGCTAATAACACTGCTGGCAACTCTCTGTTAGCCAACACAGCTTTTTTATTTGTACCCAGAGTTTCTCCAAAGAAGTTTAAAACCAAGTTTTCATTTGGTCCAGGAGGGCCTTATAGTGGTAATTATGTAAATTGGGAAAGCTTACGCCACCTCTATAGCTATTTTTAAGTTGCATTGGAAAAGATAACACTGTAAGCTTCTAATGCCGCGTACACACGATCGGACATTCCAACAACAAAATCCATGGATTTTTTCCGATGGATGTTGGCTCAAACTTGTCTTGCATGCACACAGTCACACAAAGTTTGTCGGAAATTCCGAACGTCAAGAAAGCTGTGACATACAACACGTACGACAAGCTGAGAAAAATGAAATTCAATAGCCAGTGTGGCTCTTCTTCTTGATTCCGAGCATGCGTGGAACTTTGTGCGTGAGAATTGTGTACACACGATCGGAATTTACAACGGATTTTGTTGTCGGAAAATTTGAGATCCAGATCTCAAATTTTGTGTGACGGAATTTCTGATGGAAAATGTCCGATTGAGCATACACACGGTCAGAATTTCCGACAAGCTCCCATCGAACATTTTCCGTCGGAAAATCGGACCGCGTGTACAGGGCATAAACAATGTGCATTAAAGTCAGAAAGAGTTTGCCTCATTTTCTGCCTGGGGGTGTAATGGGTTCTGTGCAATCATTAATAATGGAACCCCAAATGCAGCAAGAAAAATGCACAGTTTTGCATGTAAAGAAACAAGCAGCTAAAAATACTCAAAGCTCAAAAAGCTGATTGAGCTTCTTTGTCACATTTGTCACATGTAGGGAAGCTCATTAAAATGAATAGAGTGCTATATGCACAAAGCAGAACGATGAGCAGTAACGTGCATATGCATGAATAGGGGCTCAAGGACCTATAAGGTTACTTTTATTTTTCGTGGTGTCATCGATACCAAGTTTCTTAGTTACTAACGCAGTGCAAAGAGCAACGATGTATGCACATACAAGTCAGAAAGTTTTGTCAGAAGCTGAGATGTGATGGTAGTGGGTCACTGCACACCTTTGCCCATACAGTACTGTATTTGTAGCTCGGCCACTGTGTAGCACCACGGTTCTACTCTATGTAAAGCAGTAGGTGCTGCCTTTTCCCAGCCAATCTAACCCTGGTGGCTAGTGCTGAAACTAGTAGAGGTTCTTTTTATAGTTCAGATTCATATTACGTATAGAAGCTTTTGGCACGGTTGTGCATTTGGATGAAAAGTGATATGTACTACCCAATCTGTAACTGGATTAAAAAGCTTTTACAAGATGCGCCACTGATCTAATTTCTACCTGTAATCAGAGCTTGTTCTGGGTCACCCACACAGCAAAAACAAGACGTTATATAACATCGTTGTGATAAGCGCTGGGATGTTCAACCCATGGCAGCCAATGAAAAGTTGGCTTTTAACACTTTTGACGTACGGTACTTTATACATTGTCTAACTAAAGGATAAGTCCACCTAAAACAAAATACTTTTGGAATTTTAGCTTCAATCTTTGTTCTTAGTTGTAGTTATCCCTTTTAGATGGGACACAAAATCTGAATGCTGACTTACTAAGAGCTCTTTTGCATTTGTGGTACCCTCTGAGGAGCTATCCGTATTGGGATCCCTTTGCAGAGGGTATTTGACAGGCATTGATGAGGCCAGATAACTCCTGCCCTGCCCGATACTTCCTTGCAATGCCGCACTACTGTGCCGCAATCATGTGCATTGAAGGCTGTTACAGCACAGCCCCATTGAACTCAGTGGGGGAGTTTGACAGGCGGTGCCACTTGTCAAACTCTGCGCCCCGAGACTCTGCTGTGTCTGAACGTATGAGAAGAGAGAGAACGGAGAGAGCTGCTGCTCTGGGGCAAAGAGCTAGATCGAGATCAGCCTCAGGTAATTATGAGGCTGAAGGTTTCTTACCTTCATGCATTCTATGCATGAAGGTAAGAAACCTTCTATGTGCAGCTTCCCCCCACAGCCCTCCTTAATACTCACCTGAGCTCCTTCTCAATCCAGCGATGTGTACGAAACCTTGGCTGTCCTGGGACTCCCTCTCCTCATTGGCTCCCGCTGCTGTCAATCACAGTCAGTGAGCCAATGAGGAGAGAGCGTGGGCGGGGCCATATCACAGTTCTATGTGTCTTATAGATGCATTAAACAGAGCTCGGGAGCAAGCACACACCATTGCACCAATAGCAAGCGGCTTGCTATTGAGGGCACTGGTCAAGAGGGAGAAGCCAGGAGTGCCAGTGAGGGACTCGAGAAGAAGAGGATCAGGGCTGCTCTGTGCAAAACCACTGCACAGAGCAGGTAAGTATAAAATATTACCACTTTAATGCAGAGAATGCATTAAAGTGGAATTTTTGTCAGAAAAATGAAGTCTTCTGTATTACTTCAGTCCGGCCCCTTTTGCGGGTATAGCTATGTAAACCATTAAAAATAAGTACCTATACTGTTTAAAATCAAGTAATACACCGTCTCACCCTGCTCCGCACATGGCCTTGCCCTATATTTTTAGGCACTACCGAATTTGTAGAGGCTGATCTGCTGACAACCTTAAGGTCGTAAAGTAAACACATCGATTTAACAGTTTAAAAAAAACTACCGTGCCGGGAATGTAACTATCACATTGTTTTGCTCTCAACCAAAGTCAAACCATCCAATGGCTGGTGTCATAACTGATCACATGTACAGCACCATGGCAGTTGAAGATTAAACAGAGGCCAAAATGGCAACTTCCTTGTCTGAAAACTATAGGAGGGTTCACTTCCACTTTAAGGACCGAGCCTCTTTTTGAGATGTGTTAAAAACATTTTTTTTGCTAGAAAATTACTTAGAACTCCCAAACATTATACATTTTTTTTCTAACACCCTAGAGAATAAAATGGCGGTAGTTGCAATACTTTCTGTCACACCGTATTTGTGCAGCGGTCTTACAAGCACACTTTTTTTTGGAAAAAAAACACTCTTTCGAATTAAAAAATAAGACAACAGTAAAGTTAGCCCAATTTTTTTTATATTGTGAAAGATAATGTTATGCCGACATGTAACATTAACATGTAACGACATGATAATATTACACCCAACATGTCACGCTTCAAAATTGCGCCCGCTCGTGGAATGGTGACAAACTTTTACCCTTAAAAATCTCCATAGGTAACGTTTAAAAAAAATTATACAAGGTTGCATGTTTTAACCACTTGCCGACCGCCGCACGACTATATACGTCGGCAGAATGGCACGGGCAGGCAAAAGGACGTGTATGTACGTCCTTGCCTGCCCGCGGGTGGGGGGTCCGATCGGACCCCCCCCCGGTGCCTGCGGTGGTCGGCAAATCTCTCCCGGCGATCGGTGGCGAGGGGGAGGCCATCCATTCGTGGCCCCCCCCTCGCGATCGCTCTCAGCCAATGGGATCATTTCCCTGCCTCTGTATTGTACACAGAGGCAGAGGAAATGATGTCATCTCTCCTCGGCTCGGTATTTTCCGTTCCGGGCCGAGGAGAGAAGACTGTAATGTGAGTGCACCAACACACTACACACAGTAGAACATGCCAGGCACACAAAACACCCCGATCCCCCCCCCCGATCGCCCCCCGATCCCCCCCCAATCACCCCCCCCTGTCACAAACTGACACCAAGCAGGTTTTTTTTTTTTTTTTTTTTTTTTTTTCTGATTACTGTATTGGTGTCAGTTTGTGACAGTTACAGTGTCAGGGCAGTGAGTGTTAGGCCCCCTGTAGGTCTAGGGTACCCCCCTAACCCCCCCTAATAAAGTTTTAACCCCTTGATCACCCCTTGTCACCAGTGTCGCTAAGCGATCATTTTTCTGATCGCTGTATTAGTGTCGCTGGTGACGCTAGTTAGGGACCTAAATATTTAGGTTCGCCGTCAGCGTTTTATAGCGACAGGGACCCCCATATACTACCTAATAAAGGTTTTAACCCCTTGATTGCCCCCTAGTTAACCCTTTCACCACTGATCACCGTATAAGTGTTACGGGTGACGCTGGTTAGTTTGTTTATTTTTTATAGTGTCAGGGCACCCGCCGTTTATTACCGAATAAAGATTTAGCCCCCTGATCACCCGACGGTGATATGCGTCGCCCCAGGCAGCGTCAGATTAGCGCCAGTACCGCTAACACCCACGCACGCAGCATACGCCTCCCTTAGTGGTATAGTATCTGTACAGATCAATATCTGATCCGATCAGATCTATACTAGCGTCCCCAGCAGTTTAGGGTTCCCAAAAACGCAGTGTTAGCGGGATCAGCCCAGATACCTGCTAGCACCTGCATTTTGCCCCTCCGCCCAGTTCGGCCCAGCCCACCCAAGTGCAGTATCGATCGATCACTGTCACTTACAAAACACTAAACGCATAACTGCAGCGTTCGCAGAGTCAGGCCTGATCCCTGCGATCGCTAACAGTTTTTTTGGTAGCATTTTGGTGAAATGGCAAGCACCAGCCCCAGGCAGCGTCAGGTTAGTGCCAGTACCGCTAACACCCACGCACCGTACACCTCCCTTAGTGGTATAGTATCTGAACGGATCAATATCTGATCCGATCAGATCTATACTAGCGTCCCCAGCAGTTTAGGGTTCCCAAAAACGCAGTGTTAGCGGGATCAACCCAGATACCTGCTAGCACCTGTGTTTTGCCCCTCCGCCCGGCCCAGCCCAGCCCACCCAAGTGCAGTATCGATCGATCACTGTCACTTACAAAACACTAAACGCATAACTGCAGCGTTCGCAGAGTCAGGCCTGATCCCTGCGATCGCTAACAGTTTTTTTTGGTAGCGTTTTGGTGAACTGGCAAGCACCAGCCCCAGGCAGCGTCAGGTTAGTGCCAGTAGCGCTAACACCCACGCACGCACCGTACACCTCCCTTAGTGGTATAGTATCTGAACTGATCAATATCTGATCCGATCAGATCTATACTGGCGTCCCCAGCAGTTTAGGGTTCCCAAAAACGCAGTGTCAGCGGGATCAGCCCAGATACCTGCTAGCACCTGCGTTTTGCCCCTCCGCCCGGCCCAGCCCAGCCCACCCAAGTGCAGTATCGATCGATCACTGTCACTTACAAAACACTAAATGCATAACTGCAGCGTTCGCAGAGTCAGGCCTGATCCCTGCGATCGTTAACAGTTTTTTTGGTAGCATTTTGGTGAACTGGCAAGCGCCAGCGGCCTAGTACACCCCGGTCGTAGTCAAACCAGCACTGCAGTAACACTTGGTGACGTGGCGAGTCCCATAAGTGCAGTTCAAGCTGGTGAGGTGGCAAGCACAAATAGTGTCCCGCTGCCACCAAGAAGACAAACACAGGCCCGTCATGCCCATAGTGCCCTTCCTGCTGCATTCGCCAATCCTAATTGGGAACCCACCACTTCTGCAGCGCCCGTACTTCCCCCATTCACATCCCCAACCAAATGCAGTCGGCTGCATGAGAGGCATTTTTATGTCCTCCCGAGTACCCCTACCCAACGAACCCCCCCAAAAAAGATGTCGTGTCTGCAGCAAGTGCGGATATAGGCGTGACACCCGCTATTATTGTCCCTCCTGTCCTGACAATCCTGGTCTTTGCATTGGTGAATGTTTTGAACGCTACCATTCACTAGTTGAGTATTAGCGTAGGGTACAGCATTGCACAGACTAGGACACACTTTCACAGGGTCTCCCAAGATGCCATCGCATTTTGAGAGACCCGAACCTGGAACCGGTTACAGTTATAAAAGTTACAGTTACAAAAAAAGTGTAAAAAAAGAAAAAAAAAAAAAAAACACAAACAAAAATATAAAATAAAAAATAATAGTTGTAGTTTTATTGTTCTCTCTCTATTCTCTCTCTCTCTCTATTCTCTCTATTGTTCTGCTCTTTTTTACTGTATTCTATTCTGCAATGTTTTATTGTTATTATGTTTTATCATGTTTGCTTTTCAGGTCTGCAATTTTTTATACTTTACCGTTTACTGTGCTTTATTGTTAACCATATTTTTGTCTTCAGGTACAGCATTCACGACTTTGAGTGGTTATACCAGAATGATGCCTGCAGGTTTAGGTATCATCTTGGTATCATTCTTTTCAGCCAGCGGTCGGCTTTCATGTAAAAGCAATCCTAGCGGCTAATTAGCCTCTAGACTGCTTTTACAAGCAGTGGGAGAGAATGTCCCCCCCCCCCCACCGTCTTCCGTGTTTTTCTCTGGCTCTCCTGTCTCAACAGGGAACCTGAGAATGCAGCCGGTGATTCAACCAGCTGACCATAGAGCTGATCAGAGACCAGAGTGGCTCCAAACATCTCTATGACCTAAGAAACCGGAAGCTACGAGCATTTTATGACTTAGATTTCGCCGGATGTAAATAGCGCCATTGGGAAATTGGGAAAGCATTTTATCATACCGATCTTGGTGTGGTCAGATGCTTTGAGGGCAGAGGAGAAATCTAGGGTCTAATAGACCCCAATTTTTTCAAAAAAGAGTACCTGTCACTACCTATTGCTATCATAGGGGATATTTACATTCCCTGAGATAACAATAAAAATGATTAAAAAAAAAAAAAAAATGAAAGGAACAGTTTTAAAATAAGATAAAAAAGCAAAAAAATAATAAAGAAAAAAAAAAGCACCCCTGTCCCCCCTGCTCTCGCGCTAAGGCGAACGCAAGCGTCGGTCTGGCGTCAAATGTAAACAGCAATTGCACCATGCATGTGAGGTATCACCGCGACGGTCAGATCGAGGGCAGTAATTTTAGCAGTAGACCTCCTCTGTAAATCTAAAGTGGTAACCTGTAAAGGCTTTTAAAGGCTTTTAAAAATGTATTTATTTTGTTGTCACTGCACGTTTGTGCGCAATTGTAAAGCATGTCATGTTTGGTATCCATGTACTCGGCCTAAGATCATCTTTTTTATTTCATCAAACATTTGGGCAATATAGTGTGTTTTAGTGCATTAAAATGTAAAAAAGTGTGTTTTTTCCCCAAAAAATGCGTTTGAAAAATCGCTGCGCAAATACTGTGTGAAAAAAAAAATAAAACACCCACCATTTTAATCTGTAGGGCATTTGCTTTAAAAAAATATATAATGTGTGGGGGTTCAAAGTAATTTTCTTGCAAAAAAAAATAATTTTTTCATGTAATCAAAAAGTGTCAGAAAGGGCTTTGTCTTCAAGTGGTTAGAAGAGTGGGTGATGTGTGACATAAGCTTCTAAATGTTGTGCATAAAATGCCAGGACAGTTCAAACCCCCCCAAATGACCCCATTTTGGAAAGTAGACACCCCAAGCTATTTGCTGAGAGGCATGTCGAGTCCATGGAATATTTTATATTGTGACACAAGTTGCGGGAAAGAGACAAATTATTATTTTTTTTTTTTTTTTTTGCACAAAGTTGTCACTAAATTATATATTGCTCAAACATGCCATGGGAATATGTGAAATTACACCCCAAAATACATTCTGTTGCTTCTCCTGAGTACGGGGATACCACATGTGTGAGACTTTTTGGGAGCCTAGCCACGTATGGGACCCCGAAAACCAAGCACCGCCTTCAGGCTTTCTAAGGGCGTAAATTTTTGATTTCACTCTTCACTGCCTATCACAGTCTCGGAGGCCATGGAATGCCCAGGTGGCACAAACCCCCCCAAATGACCCCATTTTGGAAAGTAGACACCCCAAGCTATTTGCTGAGAGGTATAGTGAGTATTTTGCAGACCTCACTTTTTGTCACAAAGTTTTGAAAATTAAAAAAAGAAAAAAAAAATTTTTTTTTTTGTCTTTCTTCATTTTCAAAAACAAATGAGAGCTGCAAAATACTCACCATGCCTCTCAGCAAATAGCTTGGGGTGTCTACTTTCCAAAATGGGGTCATTTGGGGGGGTTTGTGCCACCTGGGCATTCCATGGCCTCCGAAACTGTGATAGGCAGTGAAGAGTGAAATCAAAAATGTACACCCTTAGAAATCCTGAAGGCGGTGATTGGTTTTCGGGGTCCCGTACGCGGCTAGGCTCCTAAAAAGTCCCACACATGTGGTATCCCCATACTCAAGAGAAGCAGCAGAATGTATTTTGGGGTGCAATTCCACATATGCCCATGACCTGTGTGAGCAATATATCATTTAGTGACAACTTTGTGCAAAAAAAAAAAAAATAAAAAAATAAATTGTCACTTTCCCGCAACTTGTGTCAAAATATAAAATATTCCATGGACTCAACATGCCTCTCAGCAAATAGCTTGGGGTGTCTACTTTCCAAAATGGGGTCATTTGGGGGGGGTTTGTGCCATCTGGGCATTTTATGGCCTTCAAAACTGTGATAGGTAGTGAGGAGTAAAATCAAAAATGTACGCCCTTAGAAATCCTGAAGGCAGTGATTGGTTTTCGGGGCCCCGTATGCGGCTAGGCTCCCAAAAAGTCCCACACATGTGGTATCCCCATACTCAGGAGAAGCAGCTAAATGTATTTTGGGGTGCAATTCCACATATGCCCATGGCCTGTGTGAGCAATATATCATTTAGTGACAACTTTTTGTAATTTTTTTTTTTTTTTTTTCATTATTCAATCACTTGGGACAAAAAAAATGAATATTCAATGGGCTCAACATGCCTCTCAGCAATTTCCTTGGGGTGTCTACTTTCCAAAATGGGGTCATTTGTGGGGGTTTTGTACTGCCCTGTCATTTTAGCACCTCAAGAAATGACATAGGCAGTCATAAATTAAAGACTGTGTAAATTCCAGAAAATGTACCCTAGTTTGCAGGTGCTATAACTTTTGCGCAAACCAATAAATATACACTTATTGACATTTTTTTTACCAAAGACATGTGGCCAAATACATTTTGGCCTAAATGTATGACTAAAATTGAGTTTATTGGATTTTTTTTAGAACAAAAAGTAGAAAATATCATTTTTTTTCAAAATTTTCGGTCTTTTTCCGTGTATAGCGCAAAAAATAAAAACGGCAGAGGTGATCAAATACCATCAAAAGAAAGCTCTATTTGTGGGAAGAAAAGGACGCAAATTTCGTTTGGTTACAGCATTGCATGACCGCGCAATTAGCAGTTAAAGCGACGCAGTGCCAAATTGTAAAAAGTGCTCTGGTCAGGAAGGGGGTAAATCCTTCCGGGGCTGAAGTGGTTAAGTTACAGAGGAGGTCCAGGGCTAGAATTATTGCTCTCACTCTACCAATTTAGCGATACCTCACATGTGTGGTTTGAACATCGTTTGCTAGTCACGTATGCATTCGCTTCTGCACGCGAGCTCGGCGGGACAGGGCACGTTTAAAATTTTTTTTTTTCTTATTTATCTTACCTTTTATTTTTACACAGTTTAAAAAAAGAAAAAAAAATTGTGTCATTTTTATTCCTATTACAAGGAATGTAAACATCCCTTGTAATAGAAATAAAGCATGACAGGACCTCTTAACAACTTGCCCAGACCAATTTTCAGCTTTCAGTACACTCACACTTTGAATGACAATTATTCAGTCATGTAATACTGTAACCAAACGAATTTCGTGTTCTTTTTTTCATACAAATAGAGCTTTCTTTTGGTGGTATTTGATCACCTCTGGGTTTTTTATTTTTTGCGCTATAAATGAAAAAAAGACTGAAAAATTAAAAAAAAAAAAAAAACGCATTTTTCTTAGTTTCTGTGATAAAATTTTGCAAATTATTAATTTTCTTTCATACATTTTGGCCACAATTTATACTGCTACATATCTTTGGTAAAAATAACCCAAATTAGTGGATATTATTTGGTCTTTGTGAAAGTTAGAGAGTCTACAAGCTATGGTGCAAATCATAAAAAATTGATGACACCTGATGTACTGACGGCCTATCTCATTTCTTGCGACCCGAACAAGTCAGGAAAGTACAAATACCCCCCAAATGACCCCTTTTTTGAAAGTAGACATTCCAAGGTATTTAGTAAGATGCATGGTGAGGTTTTTGATGTTGTCATTTTTTCCCCACAATTCTTTACAAAACAAAGATTTTTTTTCCCCCACAAAATTGTCATTGTAATAGGTTATTTCTCTCACATGGCATGTGTATACTACAAATAACGCCCCAAAATATATTCTGCTACTCCTGAGTATTACGATACCACATGTGTGGGACTTTTTCACAGCCTGGCCACATAGAGAGGCCCAACATGCAGGGAGCACCATCATGTGTTCTAGGAGCATAAATTACACAACTAACTTGTTGACTATCTATTACACTTTTGAAGGCCCTGGAACACCAGAACAATGACACGTGACACTGACGTGGCACTGATGACAGATGGCACTGATACGTGACACTGATGACACGTGACACTGATGTGGCACTGATGACAGATGGCACTAATGTCACCTGACACTGATGACAGATGGCACGATTACGTGGCACTGATGACACGCGACACTGATGACAGGTGGCACTAATATGTGGCACTGATGACAGATGGCACTAATACGTGGCACTGATGACAGATGCACTAATATGTGGCACTGATGACACGTGACACTGATGACAGATGGCACTAATACGTGGCACTGATGACACGTGACACTGATGACAGATGGCACTAATACGTGGCACTGATGACACGTGACACTGATGACAGATGGCACTAATACGTGGCACTGATGACACGTGACACTGATGACAGATGGCACTAATACGTGGCACTGATGACACGTGACACTGATGACACGTGGCACTGATGACACGTGGCACTGATACGTGGCACAGGGGACAGATGGCACTGAGATCACTTTGTTTGCTGTTTTTTTTTTCCTGACACTCACAGTCTGCAGCCGTTAGCTCTCCCTCCTCACACGCTGTCTCTGTTTGAGGACGGAGAGCCGGCGAGGAGAGATGATCTCATATGTTTACATATGAGATCATCTCTCATTGGAAGCTCTGATCGCCCTGTAAACGGCCGCTGTGATTGGCCATTTACAGTGATCTGTGACTGGCTGTGTCCAAGGGACATGGCCAGCACAGAATTTCACAGATGCGTGCCCGCGGGAGCGCGCATTGCGGAATTAAACAGGAGGACGTCCAGGGACGCCCTCCCGGCAATTGGCGTCCGCGCTGTAGCCATCTTTCGGCTATAGCGCGGGCGCGGATGGGTAAAATATGAGATCTGGGGTCAAAAAGAC
Organism: Aquarana catesbeiana; assembly: GCF_042186555.1. NCBI lineage: Eukaryota > Metazoa > Chordata > Amphibia > Anura > Ranidae > Aquarana > Aquarana catesbeiana. The sequence goes on from NC_133326.1 coordinate 618,002,382, forward strand.
CTCAGATCTCATATTTACACTTAAATGCAATAAAAAAACCTATCTGTATCTGGCACCACCTTGCTTTTCCACGGCCCCCAGCCGTAACTTACGCCAGCTCTGGGACAATTGTTTGGCAAATTCACCAGCCAATACAGCCAACTATTACTTCCGCCCTTATTAGGGCAGGTACATCCATACCAAAGATGGGCCCAACCCATCGTTTTCCAAAGAACTTAACCATCCCTGCTTTCAAAAACCCTACGACCTCTGCCTGCTGCTATGACATAGTGCAATCCCGTCCATGATGACACTAACATAAATGGCTACAGAAACATCTCACTGCCCACCACATCACAAAAAAGGGGGCGGGAGAATCTTGTCCGTTGCTGACCCAAAGTCCAAGTGGTGTTAGAAGATCACCTCCCACCTAGCAACCCCTTAGGACCACCCAGTCCACACCCTGCACCACCCTAATATCCCCCAAATGGGGTAATACTAATCATTATCCCTCCCCAATTATTATTCCTACTATTAGCTGTACTTATTTTTCAAAACCCCCACCTTACTATAGCCTTTTACGACAAACCCCATCATGTAGGCCCTACACCCATACCAAAGATGGGCCCAACCCATCGTTCTCCAAAGAACTTAACCATCCCCGCCTTCAAAAACCCTACGACCTCTGCCATAGACGCCCAGCGTAAAACTTTACACCTGGGCGGCCCGCCACACCCGCAGGGCTTGCTGAATACCATCCTGCAGGCCCAAAAACCAAAGGTCAATCCCCACCGCACTCAAATGAACCCCGTCCCCTCTCAAGAGCAGCCACGTTTCCTTCTCCAAATCCCGGTGACGGATCGCCAAACCTCCATTACGGACAAAGAATTTTGCTACCACCTTATTCACCTTTATCCTGCTTTTATTAACCCACTCCACTGACACCGCCGCTAAACGCCAGGACGTCCTAGCCACCATGTCTGACCATACCACAATGGTGTCTGGGAATAGGGACCGCAATAGTAGAAAATCATATTTTATGTCCCTGCACAATTCCCTAGAGGCCTGGAGCCCCAAATCATTTCCCCCCACGTGTAGCAGAAGCACGTCCAGGGGCCTATCAAGCCTGGCACAGTGATGTACTTCCAGGAGAACCCTGGACCATAACATACCCGGGACCCCGATCCACCTGATCCTGACCTGGTCCCCGGGAATGCCCAACTGCTGACCCTTGGGCCTAACCTCAGCCCTCTTTGCCCCATAAAACACATAAGAATTGCTCAGGATCCACACCAAACATTTAGAACCTGTAAAACAAGACAAAAACATAAAACCCACACGAACCCCGTTAAAAACCCTAACTACACCAACACAGAAAGACGAAACAGAACACAAAAACACAATGAAACATAAAACAGACAAACACCACAACCCAGCTCAGACTTATGATGAGAGTACTCCCACCAGGACCCCAACTGCCACTACAACAGGTGAGGCCGCACGTATAACCTAAAACATTGCGACTCTCAGCACCCGAGCTGACGTACCAGCTTGTCCTCTAGGCCCCAGTGGGCCGCTTCAGTGGCCACTCTGATTCTAAACAAGGGAGCCAACCTTTCCACCTTCACTGGAGTCCTCCCTCTTGCCAGCCTCACCGGACTTTTGTTTTGCTTCAAGCACTTTGTGAGCGGATGAGAGCCCCCGCAGCCGGAGCATTAGTGGCGGAAATGACAGGATCCGCCGAATCTGCAGTTCCCCTCATTGAGCTGCCAACAGAAACCCTTACGCTTTCCGGCCGATAGTGACGAGGTTCCCGCGCCACCACCAGCCCCCCCTTGAAAGGGGTGTTAGTGGCCCGTGCCTGAGTCATCAACTTCATCCACAAACTGATATCCTTGTGGTCCCACCTAATCGAGGGCCTGAGCGCCTTCCGCCGTGTTCGTCGTAACGCAACCAGGACACACCCCCATACACCCTCTGAGCCTCGCCAATCGCGTCCGCATAGCAAAAAAGTGCAGAGCACTGCTCGGGAGACTTATAGCCAGTATATTAAACGCTTGGAGCCAATTACCAAACGTCCTGGGAATAAGCCAATAACGCCGCTTTTCTTCCTCTTCTTTCTTACTCTTGTCTGGCTTGACCTTATCTTAGCTTAATTTTTTCAGGGGCAAAAGGGAGAATATCTCCACATACTCACCCTTCCAAATCCTCTCTCGCACCTCCAGTTTCAAATGAACTCCCAGCGGTCCCAGCGGTCCCTCGAAGCACAAGTAAGACCTCTCATTTCGCCGCATCCGCCAAGCGCACACTCTCCGCGTCCCCCGTTGCCTTCTTGCTCTCATCAGCCGTCTTGTCCGGAGCATGCGACAGAGCCTCTGCGGAAGCCGTTGCCACTACTTGCTGCCCAGCCCCTGATGGAGAAGATGACGACGCCAGGACCCCGCCTTCCTGCAGGGCCCACCGGCGATCCCAGGCTGCCCGCCGCCCCAGATTGGGTCACTGGGGCTTGCGCAGCCGACCACGCAGGCGCCGGGGGAAACCACCCCCGCAGGACCTGCACCCGTTTCACAATAAGCCAGCACCTCGCTGAATCCGGCCATAAATGCCTGCAGGAAGCTGGTGACACTACCCCCCGTGGCTGCCGCCACTTGCTTTCAGAGAGCATTGCCTGAAGCAATACCACTACACATATATTTAGTACTGTAGTCAGGTCATTTGAGTTTACTTTTACTAAGTTTTAAGTGATCTGAATATATACAAGGAGTTAAGGGTTCTGCCGTATACCCACACAACTTGAGAATGGCAGCACATCTCTTTCTGAGGCCTGGTTTATTGTATGTGAATCAACATGTGATTTGGCACCCGATCATGAGCAAATACATTGTTATAATGCATAACTTTACCCTGTTGGGTAGATGAAGGGACAGAACTTATATCGCCAAAGGAACTCTGCAAACAGAGTGTAAACCTACCCCTGCTATAAAAAATTGTGACATTTCCAGGTCACCCATGACAATTATTGAGACAATGATCTGTCATGTCATTCTAATGTAGCTGGGTGCAGAAGCCCACATAGCCCTATAGGAAATAACATTACATGACGTCACTCGCGGCCGCCGCTCTTTGCTCCCGCTCGTTCCTTCTCCCCCGCTGCACCCTCTGCCTAGCTGACCTGACAGGAGGGGTGCGCTGGTCCCGCTGTGTTGTAGGCACAGTGATGGCTCCTCCACGAATACCTCCGCTTCTCCCACTGGCAGTCCCGGCCGCCCCAGGCATCCGGCCGGCACTGGGTGATCTGTCTCTCCCTCGCAGGGCCACTCTAGTGGTGGGCAGGGGACCCGCTGAGACGGCCGCATGGTCCTGCACATCAGAAGGGGGGGTAGGAGCGGGTAGAGGACCCACGCTTTCCCCCCCCCGGGGGCACGCCTAGGAAGGGGATTCCTCCCAGCTCCGCCAGCCGATCGAGAAGGCGTTCTCTTGGCCACGGAAGCTGAAGGGTCCATAACTGGGCTCCCAGAGTGGCGACAACCCCTACGGGTCAGTTCAGGGCTCAAGCGCACAGGAGGCCGTGACCTCCTAGCGCGTGGAAGTTCAGGGGCAGGTGCAGCAGTCACTTGCCCCAACCCCGCAATAGTCCAGAAAGCTGTGCACGCAGCCATTGCGGCCCATTGGCAACCGCCGCCACGCGAATGTTGGCCAACATAGCCTCGAGATCCTCCATCCTAGATTTTAGCACTGCAGGACATAAAGGATCTTGTCCGTTGCTGCTCCAAAGTCCAAGTGGTGTTAGAAGCAGCCTCCCACCTAGCAACCCCTTAGGACCACCCAGTCCACACCCCAATATCCTCCAATGGGGTAATACTAATCATTATCCCTCCCTAATTATTATTCCTCCTATTAGCTGTACTTATTTTTCAAAACCCCCACCTTACTATATCCTTTAGGACAAACCCCATCATGTAGGCCCTACGCTTATGCTGCACCCGAGCTCCTGGCCTATACTGGAATGTAACTGTTTTTTGAAACCCATAAAATCAATGGGTTTAGTTCTGCTTTATGATTTACTTCTGTTCTGGGTCTCTGGACCTCAGCAAAATGGCAGCCTCCAGCAAGAAGGAACAGGAGCAATGCAGGAGGCCATTTACAGCACATACTCAGTTTGGTAGTATAACTATTAATGTGGAATGTATGTTTTTATCAAGTTGTTATGAGTTGTCCCTGAGCGGTCGCAGGTCAGCGTAGAAATAATTCATCTCTACTGTACGTGAAGAGCCTGTGTTAACCTAAGCATTCATGCTCCATTTGTACACAGTCACTGCAAGAATATAATGTATACACACATCACTTGTTAACAAAGGGATCATTAAGCTCCATAGTGACCAGTTGTAAACTGCATTAATAAACATATCTTGATCTCTCTAAGGTGAAGCAAGAATTTCCAGATTTATGTATTTTGCCGATTTTCCATTATGTGCATGGAAAATAAACCACTATAAAATTAAAATAAACCATTTAGCCCAAACTTAGTGGATTGTACAGTCCTATTGTAACATATATGGCAAACTTTTTTATGTGACCAACACTATGCAGCACTGTGTTCTGAGAACATACAGGTGAATTCTCATTTGCTGTCGGAATTAGAGCAGAACTCAAGGTGACAAATAAAAAACTGCGAGCAGGCAGCTCTTTATTGTAGAAGAGAGGTGCAATGTTTTTTGTACAATAACAAATATTGCCTATCTTACCTGCCTGCTCGCAGTCTTCTATTAAATGCACACAGAGTTGCACATGCGCAGCTCAGGGTGTATTCTCGGCACACTCCGGCTATGCTAGAATGATGAACTCCTGTGTGCATCAGTGGGATGACATCATTCCGCCACTGGCCAATCAAGAGGCCGAAAACCTGGCACCCGGAAAGGGATTTAACCACTGCATCGCTGGAATGAGGAGGTGAACATTGCTTTCAGTTTAGTTCGGCTTTAAAAGGAGCCGAGGTGAGTGGTTCTCCACCAGTAGAAGCCTTGCATTTTTATCAATGAATACAAGGCTTCCTCTAATTGGCCGAGTTGGAGAGGCAGGCAGATGACATCACTATCTCTACCTTGGCCAATCAGAGGAAGCCTTGTATTCATTGATAAAAATAAAAGGCTATTCTTCAGTGGGGAGCCAAGTCTGAGAGGAATTATATCATCAGGCACCATTCCAAATGACCTGTTCAAGACTCGCCCACGCTTGAATCCATTTAAATGAGGTCTATTTATTGTTTCTACAATATGCAGCCTGAGGCTACCTTATATGCGCAGCGCAGTCACGTCTCATAGATCCCTGCAATGCCATCTGCCCTTGCTTTCTGCTTTCTTGTTGTCATTACTTCCCATTTATAGCTGGTAGTTTTCCTACATTATTTGGCCTTTGTCCATTTCCCACAATACACTTTTACCAAGACAGCTGCAGGCACCTTTTTAGTTTGTAACCTCTTGCCACCCTCGTAATGCATACATGCGGTGGCAAAGAGGCTGGGCTTTCAAGCCCACATACCGCACATATGCATCCATGGACGTCCAAGGTTTTCCAGAACAGTGAGCAAACTATTCTAGACAGCTCTCAGTCTCTAGTCATGATCAGGAACTGGCTGGACGGACACCCGATCATGTGACCACTGTGACAGCCAATAACAGTAGTCATATGGTTTGAAAGACCATCCCACTTCCTGGGCATAAAGATCCATTTATAGGGACACCAGGCTGGGCATAAAGGGGTTATGGGAAATCTATGCACAGCAGTGCTGTAGTACAGGCACCTCGGATTCCAGTGTCCTGTGCAGCTCTTTAGATTCCTCATTGTACTGTAAACAGTTCCTCGACTTCTCAGCAAGTCGAGATTTAGCCCCACCCCATGTCAAAGAGTCCCAGTGTGTAGTATTGACAGCAGTTTAATAATAGGGAGAGGGTTGTGCATCATAAGGGTCCTTAATATTGACTTTGGCTCAGTAGGGAACATTGGAAAGATGCAGGTGATCCTAGCAGTGGGGGGATTCCAAAGGTTGTGTGCCCACAGGCTCCAATAATCGGAGTATGGCCCTGGTGTTAGTAATGCAGAACAATATTTGGTAAAGAATTCTTTCAGAGAGCATTGCCTGAAGCAATACCACTACACATATATTTAGTACTGTAGTCAGGTCATTTGAGTTTACTTTTACTAAGTTTTAAGTGATCTGAACATATACAAGGAGTTAAGGGTTCTGCCGTATACCCACAGACTTGAGAATGGCAGCACATCTCTTTCTGAGGCCTGGTTTACTGTATGTGAATTACTGATGTGATTTGGCACCCGATCATGAGCAAATACATTGTTTTAATGCATAACTTTACCCTGTTGGGTAGATGAAGGGACAGAACTTATATCGCCAAAGGCCCTCTGCAAGCAGAGTGTAAACCTACCCCTGCTATAAAAAATTGTGACATTTCCAGGTCACCCATGACAATTATTGAGACAATGATCTGTCATGTCATTCTAATGTAGCTGGGTGCAGAAGCCCACATAGTCTTATAGTAAATAACATTACGTGACTGAATGTGACCCTGAAACAAAAATAAGTCCTTTATGCCAGAGGGATGCTGCCTTTTCTATCCAGGCATCAAGACTCAGTTTGGCATCCTTCTGAGATACCAAAACTGCATGACGGGCTGAAGAGAACAAAACAACAAAAAATATACAGATTGCTATACTAACATAAGCATTGTTGGTGCGGTGCTCACCTCCACTGAGCTATTGGATTCTGATAGGGGGACCGCCCCCCCCTGCCAGAACACACTGATTATCGCTCTCAGCCATATGCTGTGAGCACTCATCGGATTCTCGTTTTCCAGGATGCCTGTTCGACAGAAGCTGGTCATTACACTGGCTTCTGTCGGACAGGGAGTTGTACACACAGCCTGAAAGTCAGTTCCTGCTGAACTGATCAAGAAGGGTGACCCCTGGAAGTCGGACATCTATGGTGTCCTGCTGCAATGAATGGAGTGGCAACCTTACTCTGGACTCCAAGCTGACCAAGGTCTCAATGCGTTTCTCTCCGCCACCCGGAGCTTAGTTATGGGGAAACTGCTGAACTGACCGTTATCATGATTACTGGACAACCATAGCATGGACTTACATCAAACAATGTAATATACATTTATCAAGGTACATGTGTTATATGACTGTTTAATATTCATTGAGTAATAAAAAGAATTTAACCAAAAAGAATATTCAATGAGTAATTCTAGTAGGGTGAAATTCCACTTCAAGTTCTACTTACATCTGAGCATTTTGAAGCGCGTTTTTGTCCACATAGATTTCAATGAGAGTACATTGAAAACCTTCTGAAAAATGCATCTCCTCCACCTAGTAACAAGCTGTCTGTTGGCTAAAACACAAACACTCAAGCCTGAAAACATAAAAATTTGTAAAAAAAAAAAAAAAAAAAAAAAAAATGAAAACACACATGCTTAAGTGTGAATTCAGGCAGAAGGACATGGTATCCTAGGCACATGTGAATAATGATATGCAGTACATTCATAGACTCCCCACACCTTTCTTTAACAATTGTGGAAGGGTTTTCTTTAGATTTTTGATATCTTACCTTAGATTCTCATGATCCCCTATGCTGCCCTCCTCTGCCAATCCCTTCACTGGCTTCACCTACCCCACCATATAAAATTCAAAATACTAACCACAACCTACAAGGCCATCCACAACATTGCCCCCAACTACATCACCAACCTCATCTGCAGATATCGCCCAAATCGTCCCCTCTGCTTCCTCCCAGGACCTCCTGCACTCTAGCTCGCTTGTTACATCTCATGCTTGCCTTCAGGTCTTCTCCAAAGCCTCTCCTATCCTCTGGAACTCCCTGCCCCGGTATAGCTGATCAGCCCCTAACCTGTCCACCTTTAGGAGATCCCTGAAAACTCACTTATTCAGGGAATCCTATCCCACAACCACCTAACAACTGTCCTCGAGCCAACCCCATCAAATCATTCCCCGCATCTATTAACGTTTGTACCACCACCCCCTCCCTTTAGAATGTAAGCTCTACGAGCAGGGCCCTCCTGTCCCTTCTGTATTGAACTGTACTGTAAATGTGCCGTCCCCCCTACATTGTAAAGCGCTGCATAAACTGTTGGCACTATATAAATTGTGTATAATAATAATAATACTAATAATAATCCCTGATCCACAGTTCACCAGCATTGTAAAATTTGGTCCAAGAGGACCAACTCTACTGTAGCAGTGTGCAGTGTCCATGCATACATTTTATAACAACAGATACTAAGAATTTTTAGTATAATTTCTCCTTCCTTAAAATTAACTTTTGAGATATGTACATAAATGATGGAGGGGTAGAGCCCATATCCATATTCTGCCTTGGGTTTTGCTTTTGAGTATACTGTTGTGGAGGGCTCCCTCACAAGGGGGGGCCAAGCTGAGCAGGGTTGTGTGTGTCAATAAACATACACGGCCTGGCTTGGGATTGAGTCTGCATAAGTGCCCCCATAGCAAGCTCCTTGGAAGGGAGGAGTAGCCAGAAATGCCAGCGGGGGACCATTGCACAGAGCAGGTAAGTATAACATGCATCAAACCTTTACAATCACTTCAACCAAAGAAATAGTACCCTCCATATTGTGTGAAAATCCAAGTGGTCAGCAGTTTCTGTGGTACAGCAGCCACCAAGTCTGGAACCAACAATCATTTCTCAGTCAAATTCATTTCAGTTCATGCATCTTCTCCAGTCTAATCGGGAGGTTTAGATGAACCCGTAGGAGTTGGCACTTCTCCCGTGGTTGCCAACAACTAAACTTTTTGACCCTGTCTGCACATGTTAAGTAATGAGCTGCAGCTAAATGATTTATTGTTTAGCTGTCTACAATAATGAACTGGTGTGAAACAGCAGCAACTGAATACGTGTTTTTATATACTTTGTGTTTGTAAAAACACATTTACAGATACCAAGATTTATTTTCACTGATAAAAAAATTAATTCATTTTAATATCAAAATGAATATACATAATGCAGAAGGCAAATAGTTAAATCAACATAGTGCTGGCCGCTTAGGGCCCTTTATGTTTAATCCCATCTTTATTGAATTTAAAGGAGAAATCAGATACATGTTCGCAGTACATATTTCTGGCATAAAGCTCCATATCCAAAGAGCACTCTTAAATGGAATACTACAGTGCCTTGCAAAAGTATTCACCCACTTGGCATTTTTTGTATTTTGTTGCTTCATAACCTGGATTTACATGGATTGTTTGAGGATTTGCATCATTTAATTTACAAGAACATGCCCACAACTGATTTTTTTTTGGTTAAGCAAACAACAAATAGGACAAAACAACAGAAAAAGTCAATGTGCATAACTATTTACCCCCCTAAAGTCAATAGTTGAGCCACCTTTTGTGGCTATCACAGCTCCAAGTCACTTTGGATAAGTCTCTATGAGCTTGCCACATTGCTTGCCACATCTTACCACTGGGATTTTTGCCCATTCCTCCTTGCAAAACTGCTCCTGCTGCTTCAAGTTGGATGGTTTGCTCTTGTGAACAGCAATCTTTAAGTCTGACCACAGATTTTCTATTGGATTGAGGTCTGGGCTTTGACTAGGCCATTCCAACACATTTATATCTTTCCCCTTAAACCACTGAAGTGTTGCTTTAGCAGTGTGTTTGGGGTCTTTGTCCTGCTGGAAAGTGAACCTCCATCCTAACCTCAAATCACACACAGAGTGGTACAGGTTTTGCTCATAGATATACCTGTATTTAGCACCATCCATCTTTCCCTCAACTCTGACCAGTTTCCCAGTCCGGACTGCTGAAAAACATCCCCACAGCATGATGCTGCCACCACCATGTTTCACTGTGGGGATGGTGTTCTTTGGGTGATGTGATGTGTTGGGTTTGCGCCAGACATAGCGTTTTCTTTGATGGGCAAAAAGTTCAATTTTAGTCTCATCAGACCAGAGCACCTTCCTTCATACATTTTGGGAGTCTCCCACATGCCTTTTCGCAAACTTTTTTTGCTGAAAGTAATGGCTTTCTTCTGGCCACTCTGCCATAAAGCCCAACTCTATGGAGCGTACGGCTTATTGTCGTCCTATGTACAGATACTCCAGTCTCTGCTGTAGAACTCTGCAGCTCCTCCAGGGTTACCTTATGTCTCTGTGCTGCCTCTCTGATTAATGCCCTCCTTGCCCGGTCTGTGAGCTTTGGAGTGCGGCCGTCTCTTGGCAGGTTTGCTGTTGTGCCATGTTCTTTACATTTGGTTATGATAGATTTGATGGTGCTCCTAGGGATCATCAAAGATTTGGATATTTTTTTATAACCTAACCCTGACTTGTACTTCTCAACAACATTGTCCCTTACAGGAAGTCCCCGAGTTACGAACACAATAGGGACTGTAGGTTTGTTCGTAAGTCGCAACACTGCATTTGTAAGTGTAACTTCTGGTCAGAACACTGCATTCATAAGTAACATCCGCCTGTGCATGGATGTGGGATGTTCCGGGCGCTTGTTATGTTATCTGGGGCTCTTCTGGCCATGCAGTAAATTTAGTACTGCAGTATGGGATGTGTCCAGAGGTATCCAGGACCAGCGTGGAGCACAAGTGGCCGGCGTTTGAGGCCGTTCGTAAGTAGGAGTCGTTTGTAACTCGGGTGTTCCTAACTCGGGGACTGCCTGTACTTGTTTGGAGAGTTCCTTAATCTTCTTGGCAGTGTTTGGTTAGTGGTGCCTCTTGCTTAGGTGTTGCAGCCTCTGGGGCCTTTCAAAAAGGTGTGTATATGTAATGACAGATCATGTGACACTTAGATTGCACACAGGGGGACATCATTTCACTAATTATGTGACTTCTGAAGGTAATTGATTGCACCAGAGCTTTTTAAGGGCTTCATAACAAAGGGGGTGAATACATACACACATGCCAATTATCAGTTTTTTTTATTTCTGAAAAATAGTTTTATGTACTGTATATTTTTCTAATTTTACTTCACCAACTTAGACTATTGTGTTCTGATCCATCACATATAGTTCAGATTAAAAAAAACATTGGAATGTAACAAAATAGGTAAAAAGCCAAGGGGGTGAATACTTTTGCAAGGCACTGTATCTCTGTAATAGATATACAGTATATTCAAGTACATATCCACAGAAACACCAACTGCAATGTGGTTACCTAATATCTGAGAGTGTAACCAAGAGACAGATGAGGAGACAAGTACAAAACCGCGTCTATCATTTGGGGACATCCTAACCAAGGGTGTGCGCTTGTAGCCCTCTGTGTCCCTACAGGTACAAAAGTCAAAGCAGCAGTCAAACTTGGATATAAGGCTTCAGTAACATGGCTGTGGGGGTGCCAATAGTTTACTGCATTGAGAGGTGGCTAATCACTGTCTGTGTATTTAGCAAGCTGCAGTCAGTTTTTGTGCGGCCACAACTCCGCAGAAAGGCCAATCTTGGGCATGCACTGTCTGTGTCCAGGGTCGGTCCGAGACTCTATTCGCTCCAAAAAAAAAGTAAAGGAAAAGTAAAGGAGGTTGATGCAGAGATGCACTATATTACCAAAAAGTATTGGGGTGCCTGCCTTTACACCCACATGGACTTTAATGGCATCCTAGTCCTACTCCATAGGGTTCAATATTGAGCTGGCCCACTCATTGCTTCAACTCTTCTGGGAAGGCGGTCCACAAGGTTTAGGAGTGTGCCTATGGAAATGTTTGACCATTCTTCCAGAATGTGTGAGGTCAGGCACTGATGTTGGATGAGAAGGCCTGGTTTGCAGTCTCTGCTCTAATTCATCCCAAAGGTGTTCTATCGGGTATAGGGCAGGACTCTGTGCAGGCCAGTCAAGTTCCTCCATCCCAAACTCGCTCATCCATGTCTTCCTTGCTTTGTGCACTCGTCCAAATCATTTGGTGGAGGGGAGATTATGGTGTGGGGTTGTTTTTCAGAGGTTAGGCTTGGCCCCTTAGTTACAGTAAAGACAACTCTTAAGGTGTCAGCATATCAAGACATTTTGGACAATTTTGTGCTCCCAACTTTGTGGGAACAGTTTGGGGATGGGCCCTTCCTGTTTCAACATGACTGAGCACCAGTGCACAAAGCAAGGTCCATAAAGACATGGATGAGCGAGTTTGGGGTGGAGGAACTTAACTGTCCTGCACAGAGTCCTGACATCAACCCAATAGAACACCTTTGGGATGAATTAGAGCGGAGACTGCAAGCCAGGCCTTCTCGTCCAACATCAGTGCCTGACCTCACAAATTTGCTTTTGGAAGACTGCTCAAACATTCTCATAGACACACTTCTAAACCTTAAATATAAAAAAGATTTGCGCTAGGTGCATACACAGTACGTGAAAAAGTATTATAAATAAATACCGTGAAAGGAATCCTGCTGCTGAACACTATAACCCCAATATAAGAGGGCACAGAAAGTAGATATAAAAAGAACAGTGCAGCGATGGATATATATATCCCAGATGTGAAATGTGTTGAATCAATATATCAAAACATAAAATGGCAACAACAATGAGTGACAACCAATAAAAATATAGATCAACCGGTATACGGTTAATCGACCATAATAGATCATATAAACGTGAAAAGCAATAAATATAAAAAGGGTGAAGGTGAAAAATAAAGTCCCAAAAAATATTGGTGTTCAAATATGGAATCCTGGATCTACGTTCCAACGCAGGTGCTGCCCACCACCTAGCGAATAGTATTGGAGGCTTACCAGACAGCCGGCGACCGCCCTTATTCGGGGGGGTCAAAACGGGCTCAGTAGAGATATGCAGACCTCAGAATGTGTCCCGCGGGGAGCTCTGTGGATGTTTCTCCAGCCTCCTTTCAGGAGGGCTAGCCAGCGACACCAAGGTACGGTCCGAAGGGTGCAATCCCGGGGATGTTCCTTATATAGCAATCAAGGTTTTGTCTCCAGCGGAATCCAGCAAGGGTTACCCCTCCTTGCTGCAGTGCTTCTCTACCTGATTCCTTTCACATGTGTGCTTTGGTTGTGCTCAAGGTGAGCACAACCAAACCACACATGTGAAAGATATCAGGTAGAGAAGCACTGCAGCAAGGAGGGGTAACCCTTGCTGGATTCCGCTGGAGACAAAGCCTTGATTGCTATATAAGGAACATCCCCGGGATTGCACCCTTCGGACCGTACCTTGGTGTCGCTGGCTAGCCCTCCTGAAAGGAGGCTGGAGAAACATCCACAGAGCTCCCCGCGGGACACATTCTGAGGTCTGCATATCTCTACTGAGCCCGTTTTGACCCCCCCGAATAAGGGCGGTCGCCGGCTGTCTGGTAAGCCTCCAATACTATTCGCTAGGTGGTGGGCAGCACCTGCGTTGGAACGTAGATCCAGGATTCCATATTTGAACATCAATATTTTTTGGGACTTTATTTTTCACCTTCACCCTTTTATATTTATTGCTGTTCACGTTTATATAATCAATTATGGTCGATTAACCGTATACCAGTTGATCTATATTTTTATTGGTTGTCACTCATTGTTGTTGCCATTTTATGTTTTGATATATTGATTCAACACATTTTCACATTTGGGATATATATCCAGCGCTGCACTGTTCTTTTTATATACACTCCTAAACCTTGTGGACAGCCTTCTCAGAAGAGTTGAAGCTGTTATAGCTACAAAGGGTGGGCCAACTTAATATTGAACCCTACGGAATAAGACTAGGATGCCATTAAAGTTCATGTGTGTGTGTGTAAAGGCAGGCCAATTACGGAGGTTTTTTTACCACTTGATTAGCTGTGTCCAATCACTGACAGTGTGTGAAGAAAGGAGAGCTGATAACTGGCAAATCCACACAGGGGACATCTACACTGATAGCCAGGGTGTAGCATCACATATGGCGACCCATCACATTTGGCTACCCGCTTGACTGCGCATGCACGACGCCGCTGCCATATGCTTTCCAACACTGTGGCGATCTGCGCTTGTGCAGAATTTTGTGGCCACACCCCTGAGTCCAGGTTCAAGCCCCACCATCCAAGTGGACATCGAGTCAGCTTATAATTATGCAGAGCGAAGCGAGGCCGTGCACGAAGTGTGGCGAGCGACCCTGTGGCAAAGAGGTCTTACAACAGTGTTGGAACGCATATGGCGGCATCGCGCATGTGCACTCCAGCGGGTAGCAAAATGTGATGGGTAGCCGAATGTGACGTGACAAGGGCACTGATCATCAGTGCCCATCAGTGCCTCCTCATCAGTGCTGCTAATCAGTGCCTATCAGTGATGCCTATCAGTGCCCGCCAGTGCTGCTAATCAGTGCCTATCAGTGATGCCTATCAGTGCCTCCTCATGAGTGTAGCATATCAGTGCCTATCAGTGCAGCCTCACCAGCACGCATCAGTGAAGGAGAAATATTACTTAGTTTCAAAATTTTATAACCGAATCTAAGAAAAACTTCTTTTTTTTTTTCAAAATTGTAATTCTTTTTTTTTTTTTTGTTTAGAGGAAAAAAAAAAGTGGTGATTAAATACCACCAAAAGAAAGCTCTATCTGTCTCAAAAAAGTGATAAAAATGTTGTTTGGGTACAGTGTTGCAAGACTGCGCAATTGTCATTCAAAGTGCGACAGAGCATAAAGCTGAAAATTGGCCTGGTCAGGAAGGGGGTAAAAGTGCCCTGTAGGCAAGTGGTTAAAGAGGAACTGCAGTCTGCTCACAACATCTCTGCAGTCTGCTAAAACATCTCTGCCATTCTGAAGCTTCTCTCCAACCACTTTGCATATTATTTTATATATACTGTGATTCTGTACTTGCCAAATATGCTACAGAAATCTCCCTCTACTGAGTCTGGCTGCAGCCATTTTAACTGTGGGCAGCTGAAGCTGCTGCCTGTTAATTTTTTTTTTTTTTTTTGTTGTTGTTTTATAGCTCTGATCGCTGTATAAATGTCAATGGTTCCAAATATGTGTCAAGTATCCGATCTGCCTGCCGCAGTGTTGCAGTACCGCTAATCGCAGATCAACACCATTACTAGTAAAATAAATAATAATAAAAATGCCATAAATTTATTCCTTATTTTGTAGACGCTATAACTTTTAGGCAAACCAATCAATATACGCTTATTGCGAATTTATTTATTTATTTAGTTTTTTTACCAAAAATATGTAGAATACATATCGGCCTAAACTGATGAAGAAAATTGTTTTTTAAAAACATTGTTGGGGGTATTTATTATAGCAAAAAGTAAAAAAAAAAATTTTTTTAAATTGTTGCTCTTTTTTTGTTTATAGCGCAAAAAATAAAAACCGCAGAGGTAATCAAATACTACCAAAAGAAAGCTCTATTTCTGGTGAAAAAAGGACGTCAATTTTGCTTGGGTACAACATCGCACGACCGTGCAATTGTCAGTTAAAGTGACGCAGTGCCGTATCGCAAAAAATGGCCCATCATTAAGGGGGAAAATCTTCCGGTGCTGAAGTGGTTAAGAGCCTGCCTGATTGCATACAAATGGAAAGTGTTTAGGTTTGACCTCATATTATATGGTTTTGGTAAATCTAAAGGAAAATTGTACAAGAAAATTGTATATTGTATGGCTAGCCTAAAGCCTCGTACACACGATCAGATTTTCGACAGGGAATTGTGTGATGACAGACTGTTTGCCTAAAATCCGACCGTTAGTACGCTCCATCAGACAATTGTTGTCCAACTTTCCGCCAACAAATGTTGGATGACAGGTTAGTAAATCGTGTGTACACAAGTCCGTCACACAAAAGTCCAAAGTACAAACACGCATGCTCGGAATCAATGCTCACCAAACACGACATTAGCAGAAGGGGCCCAAAGGGTGGCTCTCAAGAGCTGAAATTCCACGTAGTACGTCACTACGTTCGTGTTTGTTGGCTGACAATTGTGTACCGTTTTGTATGCAAGACAAGTTTCTGGCACACGCCCTTCGGACAAAAGTCTGACGCTTTGTTGGCCAACAATCCGATCATGTGTACGAGGCTTTAGGCTATGTTCACACTAGCCTGTGTGGTAAAATGTAGTATTTCCCCATGCCGACTAGTGAAGTGCCGGCTGTGGCAGGTAGCAGTGTGATGCACGTTTTAGCTTGTTTGTTCTTTTTTTTTTTTTCTTTAGTCAACTCTACTGTAAGTGCGTTTTGCTTCCGTGCGATGACGTGGCGTCATCCAGTGACGTGGTGCGTTTTATGCGCACTGCACATTACACCAGCATTGCCATATGAATGGGACACATGGCAATCAATTGTTTTCTATGTTTCCTAGCAGTGTCCTAATTGAGCAGAAAAATGCAGATCATTGCAAATAGTATGAAGGAGCTCTTAAGGTTGGAACACATTTAGGTCCCTTTCACACGGGCGGCTGTTCTGCCGATGTTAAAAGCATGTTTTATTCTTTTGAAATTCAGAGAATCCTGGCACAGCGTTCACTTGCAGTTGTTCATTGCGATTAGCTGCGTTTACGTGCGTTGGAACATTCTTGCCATTTCTGAAGTGCTTCCTGTTGTTTTTCTTTCCTTGTTGCCGCTGCTATCTGCAGGTGAAATAGTACACTGCGATTACCTGCGGTTCTGTGCAGAAAGCTGCAAATATCTGCAATAAAATCGGTCCTGGACGCAGTCAAATTATTTTTTTTTTAACCAAACCCCATGTAAGGAAACTGTTGCTAAATGCAGTGTGTGAATGGGGCCCATAGGAAAGCATTGTCTGAGTTTAGCTGCGGTAGATAACTTGATCTATCTGCAGCTAAAAGCTGAATTCTATCCACCCGTGTGAAAGGGGCCTTTAAGAATCAAGCTGTGAGTGTAAAAACAAAAACCACAAATGATCGTGCAACCAAATATTCTAATGACATTCGGCTTCACTCTTGGGTGAATGCAGTGCGATCGCCCTCGTCATCAGCCCCTATTCAGCAGCTGCTGCATCTGCAATCTCCAGCGCTTGTACTTGTGCAATAGGACCTGCAGGCGGTGCTGAAGACTCGCTTCCAGCTAAAATTAATTCCTCCCTGTTGTTAGAAACACACACACACATACACACACACACACCTCTGTGCTGGAAACCAGGAGTCGCAACCGGCAACCATCACTGCTAGGGATCCACGCTCAGGATGACACAGGCAGCTCCATGCTGTGGTACACAAGCACCAACACTGAGAAGGACACACTGATCTCTATCCAGGCAACACACACAGGCACAGCATCTGTGACAGAGGAACACTGACGATGTGACATAGGGACCCTGCACAGCCATGCTCGCTCACACCGCACAGGCAGATGCACATGCAATCATACATTAACATAAATCAGTCTATTAAACACGTCATTAGAGAGGCTAATTTTAGCACCAGTCTGCAAAAAAAATCACAAATTCATGCACATGCTAGGATCTGTACAGAAAAAGACACATATACCCATGGGACATGACTAACCCACGCAGATGAGGGCACACACACATTTCAGGGTATAGATGGAGATAAAAGGCACGCACAGCATAGTGTTACATTATATATTTATAGCTAGACACCTATACACATAGCCTCGGCCTTTTCGATTTGAAACCTACCGAGAAGATGCACCAGTGATGACATCATGGCGGCGATGTACGGGACAAGGCCTGGATTGGGTGTAGTATAAGCTGTGTGTGGCTGCGGTTGATGGTTGCAGAATTGGGGGTGATTTCCACTTGTAGGGTATTAGCAGTGTACATGTACCTGTATTTGTGTATTTATACCGTATCTTATAGCTTTACTGTATTGCATTCCATTTTCCTGATATAATTGCCCTTTTGTGCAGAACTTGAACTTTGATCTTAGGTCTCATGACCGCGGCCTGATTTCCACAGATGTCTGACTGCAGTTAAGGAATAGTCAAAGATTAATTTTTAACATGGCTCCTTGCCCTGGAGATACGGCACTTCAAAGTGTGTTATGTCCTGGTTTCCAGTAATTGGGTTGTAGCACCGATCGTCGCGTTATAGATGCGGCAGGCTTTTTATTATTTGTCCCACTTAAAGTACTGCAATAATGTGCATGAAATAAGATCTGTTGTTTCCTTCTGTCTTGGCACTGTAGAGAAATACAGAGATTTCCATTTCTGACTTCTGTCTGAAATTTACAGTTACCTGGCTATCTCTGTCCAAACTGGAACAAGGAGGCAGCCAATGAAGTAAGAGGAAAGTCAGAGCTTTTAAAGCCTTTGGATCAGCATAACAACCATGTGATTAGTATTTAGAAAGCCAGCAATGCCACTCTACATATTTGGAAAAGCAGATTTATTTACCCGATCCTCCACTCCTGCAGGCTCCTCTGGACTGCTAGACTGGTCCTTGCAGCCTCTTCTTTCCTATGCTGCAGCAGTCTAAGGTCCTTTTACATCATTAAGACCGATGCAGAAACCATAGCCCTACATTGGATGTGAGGACACCAAAGGACAGTCTACCACCTAAGCCAGGGGAACAGAGGATGGGGTAAGTAAAAATGCTTTCACTGTGCCCCATAGACTAAAGGAGCAATTAACCCTTACAGTGTGGGCGCAGCTCCAATGCAAGGGAGAATTTATAGGTTTCCTGGAGTTCGGCTTTAAGGGTTTCTTCAAATCTCTGGCTTTATATACTGGGAGGGGTTGCTTAAAATGTAGCTCTGGTTCTTATTATGAATGTATATACTGTGTGTGTAAAATATATAATATACCCTTGTCCCTAGGGTTATGAATAGGGTTACAGGTAAATTTAGTTGTGCTGGGTGGTAGCCAGCCTGGCTAATTTGTAGTGTTTAGTGATTACATGACTTCTGTTTAATTCCATTCAATTGTGTTTTTGTCAGTAGGTGGCACTGTTGCCTTTGACATTAGTATGATGAGCTACAGTACATTTTCAGTTATGGATAAACATACTTTTCTCAGCCAATCTGCTATGAATGCTGGGAAAAGCTATTTAATGGAAGGTGATCAGGTTTAGTGTTCCCGCCCAGGGCTTTGGCCTGGGTGGATGTGTGTACAGTTCCTGGCTACTAGGCCTTAAGCCTGAGACCTATCCAGGTGGCTACCGGCTGCTAGGCCTGTCCAAGGCCTATCCGGGTGTTCAAGTTTATGCAGAGAAAAGATCTGGAAACGATTCTAGAGGGATGGAGTTTTAAGGAAGTACCAGAGGTGACTCTTCATGTAGCTGGAGGCTATGAAATAGCTGGGAGGACTTTAAGAGAGAACTCATCCAAGGGAATCAGTGTATGAAGCTGTGACTAAAGTTCCGTTACTATAGGAGACAGCCTATCCCATACCTCCCAACTTTTGAACTTCAGAATGAGAAACACTTGAGGAAGGAAGTAACCTTGCATAGCGCGCTGCGGCAAATGTGGGCGTGGTCAAACTTTTGACAGTGGGAGGAGCTTAATGGGCATCATTAAACAAAACTTGGGCTTCCTTGTATCTATAAAATATGCTTTTATTATTGTTCCACAAGCAAGAGTCTCATGGATACATACATACCCCAGCACATTCATTTAAAAAAAAGGATAAAAGAATGCAGTGTTTGGAGTGCATTACGTACAAAGTGCAGGGTTGTAGGATGAGCTATATACAGAGTGCAGGGTTGTAGGATGAGCTATGTACAGAGTGCAGGGTTGTAGGATGAGCTATGTACAGAGTGCAGGGTTCTGGCATGAGCTGCGTACAGAGTGCAGGGTTCTGGCATGAGCTGCGTACAGAGTGCAGGGTTCTGGCATGAGCTGCGTACAGAGTGCAGGGTTCTGGCATGAGCTGCGTACAGAGTGCAGGGTTCTGGCATGAGCTGCGTACAGAGTGCAGGGTTCTGGCATGAGCTGCGTACAGAGTGCAGGGTTCTGGCATGAGCTGCGTACAGAGTGCAGGGTTCTGGCATGAGCTGCGTACAGAGTGCAGGGTTCTGGCATGAGCTGCGTACAGAGTGCAGGGTTCTGGCATGAGCTGCGTACAGAGTGCAGGGTTCTGGCATGAGCTGCGTACAGAGTGCAGGGTTCTGGCATGAGCTGCGTACAGAGTGCAGGGTTCTGGCATGAGCTGCGTACAGAGTGCAGGGTTCTGGCATGAGCTGCGTACAGAGTGCAGGGTTCTGGCATGAGCTGCGTACAGAGTGCAGGGTTCTGGCATGAGCTGCGTACAGAGTGCAGGGTTCTGGCATGAGCTGCGTGCAGGGTTCTGGCATGAGCTGCGTGCAGGGTTCTGGCATGAGCTGCGTGCAGGGTTCTGGCATGAGCTGCGTGCAGGGTTCTGGCATGAGCTGCGTGCAGGGTTCTGGCATGAGCTGCGTGCAGAGTGCAGGGTTCTGAGATGAGATATATACAGGGTCCAGGGATCTGGGATGAGCTATATACAGGGTCCAGGGATCTGGGATGAGCTATATACAGGGTCCAGGGATCTGGGATGAGCTATATACAGGGTCCAGGGATCTGGGATGAGCTATATACAGGGTCCAGGGATCTGGGATGAGCTATATACAGGGTCCAGGGATCTGGGATGAGCTATATACAGGGTCCAGGGATCTGGGATGAGCTATATACAGGGTCCAGGGATCTGGGATGAGCTATATACAGGGTCCAGGGATCTGGGATGAGCTATATACAGGGTCCAGGGATCTGGGATGAGCTATATACAGGGTCCAGGGATCTGAGATGAGCTATATACAGGGTTCTGGGATGAGCTATATACAGGGTGCGGGGTTCTGAGACGAGCTATATACAGGGTGCAGCAGAGGTGTAATTAGAACCTTCAGGGGCCCTGGTGCAAGAAACCATGAAGGGCCCCCCGACCTCCAACCTGGGCCATTCCCTTGAGCCCAGAGCCCTTCCCACTGATCCCATCACCCTTCATGGTCCCACAGCAGATTGGGCCCGGCCATGGTGGCAGAAGGCCAGGGCCTAGTTGCAAGTGCAACCTTTGCTGGTAGTTCCGCCAGTGGTGTCAGTGTGGACTGTGAATGGTGTCAGTCAGTAGGGCAGTGGACATGGTCAGTAGAGCAGTGGAAGTGGTCAGTATGGCAGAGAAAATGGTCAGTAGGGCAGTGGACGTGGTCAGTAGGGCAGTGGACGTGGTCAGTAGGGCAGTGGACGTGGTCAGTAGGGCAGTAGACATAATCAGCAGGGCAGTGGACAGGATCAGTAGTTTTTTTTTTTTTTTTTTTTTTTTATTATTTTTTACCATTATATTTTATCCATTGTTTTTTTTTTAGAGTTTTTGATGGGAGTTGGTGGCAGTGGAGGGCAGTATGATGGGGTGGAGGGCAGTATGATGGGAAGGGGTGTCAGTGGAGGGCAGAATGATGGGAGGGGTGGCAGTGGAAGGCAGTATGTTGGGGGCGGAGGCAGTGGAAGGCATTCTGATGGGAGGGGAGGCAGCGGAGGGCAGTATGATGGGGTGGAGGGCAGTATGATGGGAGAGGAGGTAGTGGAGGGCAGTATGATGGGAGGAGGCGGTAGTGGAGGGCAGTATCATGGGAGGGGGGTTAGTGCAGGGCAGTATGATGGGAGGGATGGTAGTGGAGGGCAATATAATGGGAGGGGGTTTAGTGGAGGGCAGTATGATGGGAGGGAGAGCAGTATGATGGGAAGGGTGGTAGTTGAGGGCAGTATGATGGGAAGGGTGGTAGTGGAGGGCAGTATGATGGGAGGGGTGGTAGTGGAGGGCAGTATAATGGGAGGGGGGTTAGTGGAGGGCAGTATAATAGGAGGGGTGGCAGTGGAGGGCAGTATAATTGGAGGGGGGCAGTATGATGGGTGGGGGTGGCAGTGAAAGGCAGTATAATGGGGGGGTTAGTGGAGGGCAGTATAATAGGAGGGGGGGGCAGTATGATGGGAAATGGGGCAGTATGATGGGAGGGGTGGTAGTAGAGGGCAGTATATTGGGGGGGGTAGTGGAGGGCAGTAAAATGGGAGGGGGGCAGTATAATGGGGGGGTAGTGGAGGGCAGTATGGGGGGACTGTACAGCATGACTGGAGAGGGGCAGTGTATGGGAGGGAGCAGAGTGACCATGAGTGTACTCCGAGTCAGGGCAGTGCAGGGAGCATTTCTCCTACCTTTATTCCAGCGCAGGAACAGCCTTCGGGAAGACCCGGAGTCAGGGGCGGAGCCGGGGGCGGAGCTTAGGCGCGAGGAGGAATCCTCCTTTGGCTAAATGCTGGGGCTCCACTCAGGGAAGACTCGGGGGCGGAGTCAGGGGCGGGGCCGGGGTGGAGCTTAGGCGCGAAGAGGACTCCTCCTTTGGCTAAATGCTGGGGCTCCATTCTCCTTGTCGTGACGTCACTGGTTGTTAGACGCCAGGCGGGCCATGCCTAGCAACCAGTTGTTTTGGCAGGGAGCCAGGCTGTGTCTGGGGGTGAAATGAAGCGGTCTCGGCCAAATCTAGTACAGCGGCCAGTGAGGGACAGCGGAAATGCGGCGGCAATTTTTAGGGGGGCATCAGATCGACCAGTGGGGCAATTCCGGGACATTGTATTGTCCCGGAATGAAGGTGCCCGGGACGCGGGACAGACCTCCCACAGCGGGACTTTCACGGGCAATCCGGGACGGTTGGGAGGTATGGCCTATCCTACAAAGTACAGATGTGCTGGTTCAGCTTAAAGGCTGTTTTTTTCTGTACTGCTGTCTATCTCGCCTATTTTTGTCTAAGGAATTTGCCAATCTGCCTGTTGCTGATAGTTATTAAGGGTGTCCTGTGCCCTAATCCCCTCTCTCCCACATTTTTCCTGTTCTGAGAAATAAACTTCTCTATTGTTTAAAGCATAAAAGTGACTGGCACCCAATTTTTTTTCTTGTTCATCACCCACCATGCCCACAAACCTGCACCCTGAGAATGTATGTCAGCCATCCCTACCCCTGGTAGTCACCATCAGGCATGCAGAAAATCAGGGTAGGCGCTACACACTATATTGTAAAAAGTATTGGGACGCCTGCCTTTACATGCACATGAACTTTAATGGTATCCCAGTCTTAGTCCATAGGGTTCAATATTGATTTGGCCCACCCTTTGCAGCTATAATGGCTTCAACTCTTCTGGGAAGGCTGTCCACAAGGTTTAGAAGTGTGTCTATGGGAATGTTTGACCATTCTTCCAGAAGCGCATTTGTCAGGTCAGGCACTGATGTGGACGAGAAGGCCTGGCTCACAGTCTCTGCTCTAATTCATCCCAAAGGTGTTCTATTGGGTTGAGATCAGGACACTGTGCAGGCCAGTCAAGTTCCTCCACCCCAAACTCGCTCATCCTTGTCTTTATGGACCTTGCTTTGTGCACTGGTGTGCAGTCATGATGGAACAGGAAGGGCCATCCCCAAACTGTTCCCACAAAGTTTTAGAGCATGAAATTGTTCAAAATGTCTTGGTATGCTGACGCCTTAAGAGTTCCCTTCACTGTAACTAAGGGGCCAAGCCCAAGCCCTGAAAAACAACCCCACACCATAATCCCCCCCCCCCCCCCTCCACGAAATGATTTGGACCAGTGCACAAAGCAAGGTCCATAAAGACTTGGATGGGTGAAAATTTTGGAGTGTGTCTGTGGAGATTTGTGCCCATTTGTGAGATCAGGTACTGATGTTGGATAAGCTTTTGAGTGATGTTCCAACTAATCCAAAAGGTGTTCAGTAGGGTTGAGATTAGGGCTTTGTGCAGGCCACACAGTTCCTCCACCCCAAATTTGTCATATCATGTCTTTATGGAGCTGGTTTTGTGTACAAGGGCGCAGACATGCAGAAAATTGTTGCCACAAGGTTAGTAGCAAAAACAATACCCCTCACTGGAAACCAGATCTCCATAGTTCGATGGAGTATCCTTTTCCTTTTGGCCATATTTTTTTTATATTTGTATTATGAGAGATGTAGCTGTTGCCATGAATGCGATTGCTTGTCTGTCCAGGGTAGCCTAAAGGTGCCCAGAGAGGATGGCAGTGGGACTCCCTCTGCCGTTCCTAGCAGACCTATATTAATTTGGCTGCAGGTGGTAGGTGTCTGCCTCATAAAATAGATATGAGATCGACTGTCATGCCAGTGGGCAACTTGAGCATGGAGGACATACATTTTCTGGAGGTCACAGCAAATGGTGCAGTCCAACTGGACCTAAAGAGTAAGGTCTAACCAAGTTTGTTGTCCTGTCAGGTGAAATTGTCCTTCAGACACTATGATAAGTAAGGCTGAATGTAACCTTAAAGAGTAACTGTACATAGACTAGCACATTAGCCAGTAAGGTTTATCTGCAAGTATCCAGTCTACTCAAGCTTTATAACAAGAAGGGCATCTTGATAATATCCTCTTGATAACAGTGGCATTTAGTAAAACTAAAGGGAAGGAATGTGGCAGCACAGTAATATAGTGGTTAGCACTTATGCCTTACAGCTCTGGGGTTGTTGGTTTGAATTCCAAGCAGGATACTAGCTGTATGGAGTTTGTATGTTCTCCCTGTACTTGCCTGGGTTTCCTTTGGGTACCCCCTCCAAAAGCCAAGCTAATAGGTTAATTGGTTATCATCCAAATTGTACTTCTCTGTGTGTGCTGGTCTACAAATCGCAGTTGCAGCCTCCAGCGGTAGACCCTGGTAACACTCCTTTTTAGTGACTAATGTAGATTGAATTATTGTAATGTAAATTTCAGGCATGGCGCTGCAGAAAAAGTAAGGTTCTGAGGTTAGACATGCACCAAAAATCACATTGCGGTCATGGTAGAACAGGAGGAAGGTTGGGTATAAGAGATGCGACTAGCAGCCAATAAGGTTTTAGCTTTACTCCCTGTTCCAAAAAGATGCTGTTGAATGACGACATGTCTTAAGTGAGAAAGTCCAAATAGGGATTTTCACCATACAATTTGATGCTATTTTCATTCAACAGATATGTAAATACATATGTAAGGGTGGCTGCACGGTCAACATTTAACACTAAATAATGTTCTTCAGTCCTTCTGTGACTAACATTGCAAATTTTCTAAGGCCAATTATTTACAGTAAACTCCCAGAAACCTTTATCTGAGGTGTGTTTTTTTTCCACTGGATGTTCAGAATTGATGGGCACCAGTCACTTTAGTAGATTTTTACAATAGAAAAAAGTTTTTTGGACATGGCAATATGGAAAAGAAGGTGAGGTTTGGGTCAGAATATCCCCAAGTAAACTGGATTTCATACTCTAGGCCTCAGTTTCTTTAGGTCTTTCTCTAACGTTTCCCATTGTTACCTTCTGGATCACTGACTGCACTGGCTAGAATCCTGCAAAGCTCTGGCTTCTTGCCAGTTGAGGTTCAAGTGGTATCCTAATCTCTACTCCCAAGGCAGGACTGCACAGAAAGGTTTCTGTGTATAACTTCCCACTTAATTATTCCTCACCCTATCTGACTTAGAGTGCATGCACCTGGGAGAGAAGAGAACAGGAACTGCCTTGGATATTTATTACTTTTCCCAGCATACTTCAGTAGATTCCCCATGCCCACTGAGTGACCAGGCTAGCAAATCCATAACACAAAATCATGTCTCTCTGGCACACCCTGCTGGGTGCATACAAAACATATAGCAGATAAAATACCGGTACATTTTATACTTAAAAAAAGAAGTATGGCCAAAGCTTTTTTTGGCCATTCTACTCTTGCGGGTCACAGGAGTGCACTTATTAGCCCTCCATTGGTTGACATCACAGAGCCACTCCAGTTTCTGGATGTTTCCCAACAATAATGTCGGTATCTACCCATATACATGATTGTCAGCTGGCTCAGCCTCTCACCACGCCACTAAGAGCCTGAGCCAGCTGCTTCCACCACAGTCCGGTGTTCTATTGAATAGTGTCCTCCGTTGAAAAGTGCCCGCGCATGCGCAGAATGGAAGGGCACACCAGCTGATTTCCTGATCAGCTGGCGTGACGTCACCATAGCGCATGCGCACATCGTAGGTGCCATTTTTCACGGATACCATGTCTGTGTTGCGGGACGGGTTTGGTGTGTTAAACGGCGGGTTTTGCCTGTGTCTAAGGGTGGGTTGCAACGCAGACAAAACCCGCCCTTTAACACAGCCACAACCCGCCCTGCAACAGCGAGGCTCAATCTGACAACTACGGTCTCCCTCCGCTCTTTGCATAGCTTTCAATTGTGGCCATCAAATGGTATCTCCCGTCCAAAAATGCCTCCTACGATGTGTGCATGCGTCATGGTGACGTCACTCCAGCTGATCGGGAAATCAGCTGGAGTGCCCTTCCGTACACCGTATGCGCAGGCACTTTTTAGCGAAGGGCACTATTCGATAGAACACTGGCACTTCAGCGTGCACTGGAGGAGCAGAGCACAAAGCGGTGACTGACAGTCACCGTTTTGTGCTCAGAGCAGACTTGAGAACTGAGTGATCAGTGGTCCTGTGATTGCTAAGTTCACAGGCTGCAGGATCACACCGATGCTCTAGCCATATCGGTGAGTATGTGTTTTCATTTTTATTTTTTTTAAGCTTCTAGCACTTCTCCTGTAAAGAAACACTCCTGATCATGTTTGGTTTCGCTGACTACAGCCCACTGCTGACTACAGAATTCCCAAAAATACTAAAAGGAATTTGGCAAAAATACTAATCCCTACACTTACATAGGTACAACTATGAAATTCTTACGACTTTAAAATGATGTGAGGCTGTATTAGTAAACTTGATTGACTTCATTGGATATCATTTAGGAGCCAATGTGTTGAAAGGGTACACTGATTATTTAGATGCTCCTTTGTCTTTTAGAAGATAGTGTTCCTTATCTGTGTAATTTTTCCAATCTTGACAGATTCTCCCAGTTCACTTCTCTTAGTTTAATTGCTTGCTTTCAGCTAGGGCCATGTCTTCCATTTTTGATTAATTTGTAGACAGATTTTCCACCAATGTTTTTTTTTTTTTTTTTAAGTTGAGCAAAATGTCCTTGCTTATTCTTGCTTTTATTACTTCTCTTGTATTATATGGCTTGTCTATAACTTTCGCAAAGATTGTAACCGGCTCTCTATGGAGCCCGTTCACACGTCTCCGCAGCGGCTCCAATGCAAATTGCACAAGAGTAATGTGCGTCTTTTGATCCATTTCAGGTCCGAATTCAGACCAAAATTCGGGCTGAAATCGGACCTGAAACAGTTAATGGAGACGCACCGGACTCCTGCTGTGAGCTGCTGCCTTCTCAAGTGTGAACCCAGCCTAAGGAGTAGGAAGGTCTTTGCAAGTGTCTATGATTGTTCAATCATTTTATCTGCTCATGAACTGTAATGGAAACAAGGGTTGTAAATTTACTGACAGTTACTAAAAATCAGTGATTTTTTTTTACAACTATCAGTAAATATCAGGGGCTGATAATTTGTCATGCTATGTTGACTTTTTAAGTGTAAACCATGCAAATTACTTGGTATGGGCATTGCCAGTGTTTTCCATATCATGTTTATACTGTTGAAATATTGATTGGTTGGTTTTCAATAGGAGTTCTGTCATTTTTCAGGTTGTCAGTAAAAAATGTGCTCCATCAGTAAATTTTCCAGGTTTTGTCAGTAACAAATGCTGCAGGAGGTTGGCAACCTTGATGGTAACTGATGGGTGTTGGTTGTTTGTTTGTAGCAATTGTTACTTTCTCATGTGGTTTATCTCCAGCCTGTCACTTAACACAGAAGCCAGAAGAGAAAGTTTTCTATACTGCTCACTTCCTCCATCGGCTTCTGTGTGCTAACGCTGGCACCCAGTGCACCTGCCCCACATCTGTTGATGAGTTTCCCAGGTCCAAACGCCACAACTGTCTGCATTTTTTTAAATTGGGGATTTCCGAGGCAGCTTCTGCTCCCACCTGGAGGATGGGGGGCGGGTGAGCTGTGGACAGGGGGGAGAGGGTGAGCTGTGAATGGGGTGGGGGGGGGATGAGTTGTGGATGGGGGGGAAGGTGAGCCCTGACCACATCCATTATTTGGCATCACTTTACTTATCTTTCCCGAGGAATGGCGGGATTAGGGTGAGAATAGTGTGAAAGAAAAAGCCATGTCCTTTGCTCAATGTATTTCCTTTCTTTTTACTCTTCCTTAGATCCCAGCTGTTGGACACTGATATGGATTATGAGCGTCCCAATGTTGAGACGATAAAGTGTGTAGTAGTTGGAGACAACGCTGTTGGAAAGACACGCCTCATCTGTGCAAGAGCATGTAATGCCACTCTTACTCAATATCAACTTCTTGCTACACATGTGCCAACTGTGTGGGCCATAGATCAATATCGTGTGTGCCAGGAGGTGAGCATACTCTGTGTGTACATGACCATGTTTAGCTAAGGATTTTGGGTAGAAGTGCTAATTCTCCTAAAAGGTTATCCCTTTTTTATTATGTTTTATATATGTTATTTTCTGGTTTAGGTATTGGAACGTTCCCGGGATGTGGTTGATGATGTCAGTGTGTCCCTCAGGCTTTGGGACACATTTGGAGACCATCATAAAGACCGGCGGTTTGCTTATGGAAGGTAGGACTGTCACATTCATGCTTGTGTAGTGCTCACCCTTGGACTCCTGTAGTGATAATCTAACTACAGGAGTCTCCAAGGGGCACAAAAAGCTGCCAGGTAATTCAACCCACCACTGGCCAGCCAATCATGAAATACCAGTTTAAATAGGATTACTTTTGTATGCCTTTTACTAATGTCCCCTGCTCATACACTTCGATTTATCTCCCTTGTTTTAGGTCTGATGTGGTCGTTCTCTGTTTCTCAATTGCTAACCCCAATTCCCTCCAGCATGTACAAACTATGTGGTACCCAGAAATAAAGCACTTCTGTCCCCGTGCCCCTGTTATTTTGGTTGGATGTCAGTTGGACCTGCGCTACGCCGATTTGGAAGCTGTGAATCGCGCTCGCCGCCCTTTAGCCAGGTGTGTTTATGTCCCTTTGCCTGCAATTTATTTAGCATTGGTATTATTTTAATAGGGCAATAGTTTTCAACCTCAGTGCCAGTATCCAGAGGAAGCAATTTCAGTACAGGAGAGCAGCCTGTACAACTGTGCAAGACTGAATGTAAAGCGGAAGGTTTGCTTTAAAACTTCTTTTACTTGTCAAAAATGATCTTTCTATGTTATTATCACTATTCTAGTGTTACTTCTCTAATGCAGTTCAGTAGAACTGAAGGCAAAAGTTTTTTTGGGCATATTTGTTCCATTGTGGGGATTTTCCTTCACTTCTTGTCCCATAGCCACAACAAGAAATCCCTACAAATTGAGGAAAATCCCTGGGAGTCACCAAGGTCCCTAACAAACGAAATTTTCATTCTATTCTTGTGTGATATTACTGATCACTCCTCCTGAATACACTAGTTGCCTAGCTTTCATGCTAAATCTGGAAAAGGTGTGTCCTCTTGCTTATTTAAACTAATTTATTGCTCAACTGCTTCTAACATTTGTTTTTTCTTTGTAACAGGCCAATCCGCGCTCAGGAGATTCTTCCACCTGAGAAAGGTCGGGAAGTAGCCAAAGAGCTGGGCATTCCATACTATGAAACTAGTGTGGTTGCTCAGTGTGGCATCAAGGAGGTTTTTGATAATGCCATCCGATCAGCACTTATCTCCCGCCGCCATTTACAATTTTGGAAGTCACATTTACGAACTGTGCGTAAACCTCTACCACAGGCTCCTTTTCTTCCTCCACGGCCTCCTCCACCCGTTATTGTTGTTCCAGATCCCCCAGCACAAAGTGAGGATCATCCTGGGCACCTTCTGGAGGAGGCATCTTGTGCTGATGTGGTGCTGGTGGTCCAAGAAAGGATTCGTATTTATGCCCACCGCATCTACCTCTCCACTGCTTCCTCTAAATTTTGTGACCTTTTCCTCATGGAAGATGGAGACCCACCTGCCCAAGCCAGGGACCCCCTTCTACGTGCCTCCAGCTTTGACGCTTGTGAGGCTTCAGGAGAAACTGAGGGAGGTGGAATGAGAACCTCAGCCAGTGATGGCACATTGGGCAGGGAAGGGGACAGAGACTTATCAGGATGGAGCAGGGCCTTTGAAAGCATACGAAGTGGTGTTCTGGAAGAGCCACCTGGTTACAGGGCCAGAAGAGTGACTGTTGTAAAGATGGACAGCTCAGTGAGGTCTGGACCTTTCAGAGCAGTCCTTAAATATTTATACACTGGGCGACTGGATGAACGGGAAAAAGAGCTTATGGAAGTTGCCCATATTGCAGAACTGCTGGAGGTGTTTGACCTGCGAATGATGGTGGCAAACATTCTGAATAGAGAGGCCTTCATGAACCAAGAAATCACCAGGGCTTTCCATGTCAGGAGGAGCAATCGCATTAAGGAGTGTCTAGCAAAGGGGATCTTCTCTGGTGAGTTGATGAACATAGAATAGCTTGATAGAGATTATGGCTGCACTGTGTGGGTTAGGCATAGACAGTTGTGCAGTTAGCATTGATATAAAATGGCAGTTGCCAAATACCAATGTCTTTTGCAGGATCGCAGGCAGATTTGTGTTTGTGCGCAACACAAGACACTTTTGGACAACTATTTTTAGAGATAAAGATCAGATGGACAGGCTTGATAACTTTATTCAATCACAACACTTTTTCCCTGAGGGAAGCTGGCATCAAGAGGGGCTGTCTACTCTACCCTCCTTCCCACTGTGTTGACTCAAGCTAGTGTATAAATTCATGGCATAAGCAGGCTGTAGACCAGGGGTGAGCAATGTGTGGCTCTGGAGCCTTTTGATGTGGCCTGCGACCTCAAACCAGGGAAGCACTTGCCTATGTTCTGGGATGGCAGGTCGGCAAGCCCTGATCATGATCAACAGCCGTCCCAAAGCATCAGAGTACATGATGCCAGTGCCAGCAGAGGAAGCAGGCAGCCATAGAGGGAGCAGGAAGCCACATAACCGATGCTTCCTCTGTAGCACTGGCTCCTGTCTCTGGTGAAGTGAAGAGGAAAAGGTTAGTGTATTAAACTTCACATACACTGCACTTTTGCTAGGGAATATTAGCACTTAGAAAAAGGGGTCATTAGGCTACTTCTACATCTTTAATGTCCCAAGGGTTTCGTGCATTCTCTGAAAGTGCATCAAAATTCCTAAGTTTTGGTGCGCTTTCAGAATGGGTACCAGGCCCACAAAATGTAATAGGTGTCCATTGCAAAGCACAGCTACCTTGCAGGAAAGCCGCAGGTGCACTGCACTGCACCCGCATTGTGAGTAAACCGCAGTGCATGAATGTGAAAGCAGCCTTACAGGGGGCTCAGGACAGTAGGGGCTTGTGTACCAAATCACTTAAGTGGCCTTCACTCTTCAAAAGGTTGAGCACCACGTTCTGTTAAAAGAAAAAAAAAAAAAGGTTGAGCACCACTGCTGTAGAATAATCTCAGATCCTGCTTTCACTTAAATTCCACACTTTCAGGTGTTAACTGCATGCATAAAATAACCTGATACTGCTGAATCTATGCTCAGATAAGCTACATTTTGTAATTAGTGATTAATGTGTGCAACATCAAGAGTTACTACCTCCTTCTAACTTTCTACTATGAATAGAGAAATGGTAATAAAACCCGCTGATTTTACAAGGCTTGTAACTTGACACAATTAGAAAAAGTTAAGGCAAACTATGTTCAGAAGTGTTTGGCAGCTTTATAATCCAAAGCTTCTTATTCTTTTAACACAGGAGCTTTTACAAGCAACACTGAGAAATCTGCCATTAAAATTTCAGACTTAGGGGCATATTAGTAAAGCACCAAATGTTTGTCTCTTTATTATTTTGCCATAGTTATAAGTTAATCGCATTCACTGCCAGCACCTTGGCTAGATCAGGTTGCTTTGACTTGATATCTAGGTTTCCCATTGTTCAATGGATAATGTCTTGTAAGCTTTAATATACTAAAAAGGGACTGCATTCTGCTCACATAATTTGTAATAAAAACATCTTTGCCATTCTGAAGCTTCTCTCCAACCACTTTGTATATTTATTTTATATATACTGTGATTCTGTACTTGCTAAATATGCTGCAGAAATCTCCCTCCACTGAGTCTGGCTGCAACCATTTTAACTGTGGGCAGCTGAAGCTGCTGCCTGTTCACTTGCTGGATTTACACAGACACACAGAGGCACACTCCCAGCTCTGCAGCTCTCATTGGCCCTCGTATGATTCATCTCCCTCCCTGCCTGGCAAACTTTCATGAGCGTGAGAGAGAGCTGTGCATATCATAAGCCTAGGCTTTTTACCAGACAAGAAACAGGAAGTGGGCTGTATAAGGTATTTACTGAAAGAAAAAAAATGTTTTACTATCCAAAGTTAAAACAACAAGAGCAGAGGATTTAATAGATGGAAAGATAAAAAAATGACTGAAGGTCCGCTTTAAATGTGACATGTGTACAGTTATAATATGGCAACTGTAGCAGCTGTTAGGTCTGACTTATTTTTGTATATCTTTTTAGCGAGCAGTTTATAGAGCACAGTGCTTGTTCTGCGTCATTTGCCCCCCTGTATCACCTGTAATACCTGGCTGATTCTGCCAGTTTCTACCCTCCCCTTGGAGCGAATTGCACAGAGGTCCTAAGCATCTTTGGCTCCTTTTCAGGTCCAGATTCAGGCAAAAATTCAGGCCTGATTCGTCCCTGAAACAGAGAACATGGACGCACCGAACCCCTGCTGTCAGCTGCATCTGTTGTCTGTGTGAACCCAGCCTAATGCCGCGTACACACGATCGAGATTTTGGTCGGAAAAAGATGTGATGGCTTTTCCGACGGGATTCTGCTCAATCTTGCCTTGCATACACACGATCACACAAAAGTTCGCTGAACTTTCGACCGTCAAGAACGCGGTGAGGTACAACACTACGACGAGCCGAGAAAATGAAGTTCAATGCTTCCGAGCATGCATTGAATTGTTTCCGAGCATGCGTAGGAATTTTGCGCGTTGGAATTGCTACAGACGATCGCATTTTCGGATAGGAACTTTTTCCGACTGAAAAATTGAGAACATGTTCTCAATCTTTTGCTGGCTGGAATTCGGCCAGCAAAAGTTCGATGAAGCATACACACGGTCGCATTTTCCGACCAAAAGCTCTCATCGGTCTTTTGCTAGCCGAATTTCCAATCGTGTGTACGTTCGTGTGTATTACTAGAACTATAGACAAATCCTTTTTTCTTTTTCATTTTGGATAGAGTAATAGGGCGTACACACGGTCGGACTTTGTTCGGACATTCCGACAACAAAATCCTAGGATTTTTTCCGACGGATGTTGGCTCAAACTTGTCTTGCATACACACGGTCACACAAAGTTGTCGGAAAATCCGATCATTTTGAACGCGGTGACATAAAACACGTACGTCGGGACTATAAACGGGGCAGTGGCCAATAGCTTTCATTTCTTTATTTATTCTGAGCATGCGTGGCACTTTGTCCGTCGGATTTGTGTACACACGATCGGAATTTCCAACAACGGATTTTGTTGTCGGAAAATTTTATCTCCTGCTCTCAAACTTTGTGTGTCAGAAAATCCGATGGAAAATGTCCGATGGAGCCTACACACGGTCGGAATTTCCGACCACACGCTCCGATCGGACATTTTCCATCGGAAAATCCGACCGTGTGTACGGGGCATAAGGGTTATACTCCTGTCAGATTTTTTTTTTTTTCACCATCTGTGTCCCATTGCAAAGATTTACTATCACTTCCTTTTCTCATAGCCAAACAGGAAGTGAAAGGAAATCCCTGCAAATTAAGGGAATTCCCTGGGGAACCCCAGGTCACCAGAACTAGTATCCCTGTTGGAAGATTGTCCCTCTTCTTTTAATTTCACTTTCAATGATAATGATAAATAGGACAAATAGAGGGTGGATCTCCTTAACAGGGACACAGCAATAAAAACTGACAGCTGTTCTAATCCCTCCCCACTCTAAACGAAAAAAAAAAAAAACGTTTTGCCTTTTAGTTATACTTTTACCTTTCCATTCAGAAATGTGCTGCATTGCTAACTGTGTCCCCACTGGGGAGATACTCCTTGTTTCAAGTCCTGGTGACACAACAGTCTTTACACAGTGCCAACACAGCACAGAATTGTGACAAATGTTTTTTGGCTTCTTCATTTTGTCCAAAGCTTGAAAATATTTTGTCTGGAGTTCGACCTAAATCTCTAACATTCTAATTTGCATTCATCTCCTGTTCCTGACACGGGAAATCCATAACTGACAATAGCAGGCAAGATATAGGCAAGATAATGTGTCCTCCACATTTAGTAATTAATATGCATCCACCAAAAATGCTGATGTGTAAAGTATACATAATACACATACATGGGAGATGGCCTATGCTACCAATCTATATACAGTAAAACCTTGGATTGCGAGCATAATTCGTTCCAGAAACATGCTTGTAATCCAAAGCACTTGTATAGCAAAGCGATTTTCTCCATAAGAAATAATGGAAACTCAAATGATTACCTCCACAACCATTTATTCATAGGTCCTTCAGTTTATAGTCCATATAAAAAGATTATAGCAATGTGACCAGGTTGTGTAACCATAAAATGTCCATCCACAAATGGAATCCTCCACAAGGGGATTAGAAGCAAAATCCAGCAGGAGCTACAAAGTATAAAAGAGAAGAGAGGTGCCTCTAAGTGTAGCAATATGTTGCTAAATGTTGTACCTTCATTAAATGTAACCATATTGCTACACTTTGAGGCGCCTCTCTCCTCTTTTATACTCAGTTGTGATGTGACGCTACTTTTATATCAAGACATCGCTTGTATATCAAGTCAAAATTTATTTAAAAATTTTGCTTGTCTTGCAAAACGTTCTCAAACCAAGTTACTCTCAAATCAAAGTTTTACTGTATTACTTCTGAAAGACAATCAGGAGTTTCTGGTGTCTTC
Source organism: Aquarana catesbeiana (assembly GCF_042186555.1). Classification (NCBI taxonomy): domain Eukaryota; kingdom Metazoa; phylum Chordata; class Amphibia; order Anura; family Ranidae; genus Aquarana; species Aquarana catesbeiana. Next base: position 618,037,211 of record NC_133326.1, read on the forward strand.
TGGGAAACTTTTTTAAAAGCATGTTCTTTGCTAATAAATTGGCTACTCGCATGCTCATGGATAGCCCTAAATATCTTGCATCTGCCGAGAGCAGGGGACTCCAAACATTCTGAACAAAGAGCGAGTTTACTGACCTTCAGACTTTAGGGGAAGCGACTGTGGCCAGTGGGAGTAGAAGATGTCCTAACATCAGTAGGAGTAAACAATGCCCCACCTCTGGAAGGAATTGTGCCACCTTATTGGTGTCAGTAGAAGGAATTGTGCCCCCTCGTTGGTGCCAGTGAAAGGAATGTTGCCCCTTCATTGGTGTTAGTGAAAGGAACAGATGATGCCCCACAAATGGTGTCTTTTGACAGGAATTATGCTCAGTTGTTGGTGTCAGTGGTTTGAATAGTGCTCCAAAGGCTTGATAAAGGCAAGTAACGGGGCCCCAGGACGAAGGTTGACTTTTATTAGCTTAGAACATCTCATGCTTTATAATAGAGGTGGTCATATGGGGCTCATCTGAATAAATATAGTCAGGGATAAGAGTACATATCCCAATAATAATGTAGTTAATTTTTCTCCCCATAGTGTCACTCCATTGGCCGCGGCATCAGCAGGACTTTGCTCATCATACTTTAAATTGACCAGGGAGTACAGTGCATATTTGTCATGCATTTTATGTATTGCAATTGCTATATGATTCATCTTACCTCAAATTCAGGCTGAAAAATAAATATAGGCTTTTTTTTTTTTTTTTTTAGTTTTGTGTAATATTTTCTCCTTACTTAGAAAAAAAAATAAATTCCTTCCATTCTCCTTTTCTGTCTACTGATCCTTTCTTCCATTCATCAGATGTCACTTTCGTGTTGGATGACGGAAGTATAAAGGCCCACAAGCCTCTCCTGATCTCTGGCTGTGACTGGATGGCAGCCATGTTTGGGGGCCCCTTTTTGGAGAGCAGCACGGCTGAGGTGAGCGTCTGTAAAGCTGTGGATTATATTCATGCCAAGAGGAAGATGATTTTATTTGGAAGATGTTTGATTTATGTCTGGTAAAGGGTGTGTCAGAGATGGAGAAAGGAATCCAGGTGGGGCAGGGTTAATGCAGTTCATAAAACACAAAAGAAGAGTGTAAAGCCGCCCTAGTGTAACTCGGCTTTAATATGGTAAAGTTAAAAACACTACAATGGTCAAACTCACATTGTGTGAAGATAGATACAGCATAAGGATTCCACTGTGGCCTATGACCACCTCAAGATCCCGACAGGGGAAGGGGGAGCCGTGGATGGTCAACCTAGCTGCCCAGATCCTGGCAGCACATCCGAGGCTCTCCACCACCACGCTTGACGTGCAGATCCTAATGCACATGCATCCGGTCCAGCCGGCACTGCTCTTCGAGAACACACAAAGCCACATGAGCAGGATACAGGAGGGAAGAGAGTGAGGACGTCACACCATTGCCATGACAATGCGTTTCGGAGGCATGGCCTCCTTCCTCAGGTCAAGGTTGTCACAGTTCATTAAGGAGACTGCCTATTTATTATTACAGGTATTAATATAGCACCAATAATTTACACAGCACTTTACATGTTTATTATATATTCACTTCAGTACCTGCCCTCCAGGAGCAGATAATCTAAGGTCCCTAACTCACATTCATACATACACATACTAGGGCCAATTTAGAGAGACACCACTTACCTTACTATGCCTACCAGCATGTCTTTGGAAACCCATGCAGGCACAGGGAGAACATGTAAACTCTATACAGGTAGCACCATTGTTGGGATTTGAACTAGCCAGGCAGGAGTGCTAGCCACTGTGCTGGCTTATAATCGTATTTTTCATTTCAAGATGCACTAAATATTTTCCATTAATGAAAGGTCTGGACTACAGGCAGGCCAGTTAAGCACCTGGACTCTTCTACTACGAAGCCATGCTGTTGTCATAGATGCAGTATGCAGTTTAGCAATGTGCTGAGAACACCTCCCCCTCATATCTTTTCCATAACATAGGGGGAAGGGTTTCTGTAGTGCTTAGAGATAGCTGGGAATTACATAAGGGATAACATAGCTCCCAACTGTCCCTGATTTTGAGGGACTGTCCCTGATTTGGAACAATGTCCCTCATTCCTCCTCATTTGTCCCTCATATTGGTCTGATCTATATAGTTGTATATAAAATGCCTTTTTATTTTTCAAAAAGTGTTTTCCAGCGCTAAACCTTTCATCCAATTTTTAAATTGTTGCATTTGTAAATTTCAAAAGCCAGTATAAAGGAATAGTAGTGGTAAAAAAAACACTTGTGGGTTTAACTAATGATTTTTTTGTATTATTCACCTTTTTATAGGTGTCCCTCGTTTCCATCCCAAAACGTTGGGAGGTATTGTGATAAGAATGCAGTACAGGCAGTGAGCACAAAGTTATCTACTCATAAGTTATCTGGCAAGATCAACGGTCATTATTGCACATATTGAACAAATATAACAAAACAATGATGACATAACAAAGTTTGCTGTGAGGGTTTCCATATCTTTAACAATTTCCATACAGGGCATTTTCACCCCCTTCCTGCCCAGGCCAATTTTCAGCTTTCAGCGCTGTAACATTTTGAATGACAGTTGCGAGGTCATGCAACACTGTACCCAAAGGAAATGTTTATCTTTTTTTTCCCCACAAATAGAGCTTTCTTTTGGTGGTATTTGATCACCTCTGCATTTTTTATTTTTTGCGCTATAAACAAAAAAAAGCAACAATTTTGAAAAAAATCATTTTTTACTTTTTGCTATAATAAATATCCAAATTTACAAACAAATAAATAAAATTTTTTCCAGTTTAGGCTGATATGTATTCTTCTACGTATTTTTGGTAAACATATTTTTGGTTTGCGCAAAAGTTATAGCGCCTACAAAATAGGGGATAGATTTATGGCATTTTTATTATAAATTTTTTTTTTTTTACTAGTAATGGAGGCAATCCTGTGATTTTTTTTTTTTTTATCGTGACTGCGACATTGCGGCGGACACATCAGACACTTTTGACACTATTATGGGACCAGTAGCATTTATAGAGCGATCAGTGCTATTAGCGATCAAGGGGTTAACTGTGTTACCTAGGGAGTGATTCTAACTGTGGGGGGAGGGGACTGACGAGGGGAAGGGACTGATCAGTGTTCCTATATACTAGGAACACATGATCTGTCTCCTCTCCCCTGACAGGACGTGGATTTGTGTGTTTACACACACAGATCCACATTCCTGTTCTGTCACCAGCAATCGCGGGTGACAAGGCGGCGCGAGCGCGCCCCCTATACTGCCGGGATGTCAAGGACGTCATATTACCACCCGGAGGGACAGAGTGTTCTTGCAGAAGTCATATGACAATGGGCAGGTAAGGAAGTGGTTGAGTATAGGCCTACTGTAAATGTCAATCTACAGTGTGATTGTATACATGATATACTGTACATGTTTTTTAACAACATACACTATGTTACCAAACGTATTGGGATGCCTGCCTTTACACGCGCATGAACTTTAATGGCATCCCAGTTTTAGTCCGTAGGGTTCAATATTGAGTTGGCCCACCCTTGGCAACTATAACAGTTTCAACTCTTCTGGGAAGGCTGTCCACAAGGTTTAGGAGTGTGTCTATGGGAATGTTTGACCATTCTTCCAGAAGCACATTTGTGAGGTCAGGCACTGATGTTGGATGAAAAAGTCTGGCTCGCAGTCTCTGCTGGAATGTTCTATTGGGTTGAGAACAGGACTCTGTGCAGGACAGTCAAGTTCCTCCACCCCAAAACTCGCTCATCCATGTCTTTATGGACCTTGCTTTGTGCACTGGTACGCAGTCATGTTGGAACAGGAAGGAGCCATCCCCAAACTGATCCCACAAAGTTGGGAGCATGAAATTGTCCAAAATGTCTTGGTATGCTGATGCCTTAAAGTGGTTGTAAAGTCAGAAGGTTTTATATCTTACTGCATTCTATGCATTAAGATAAAAAACCTTCTGTGTGCAGCAGCCGGCCCAGCCCCCCCCCCAAATACTTACCTGAGCCCCATCTCTGTCCAGCGATGTCCACGAATGCCTCAGTCATCCAGGACTCTCCTCCTGATTGGCTGAGACACAGCAGCGGCGCCATTGGCTCCTGATGCTTTCAATCAAAGTCAGTTAGCCAATCAGGAAAGAGAGGGGGTGGGGCCAAACTGGGGCTCCATGTCTGAATAGGCACAGGGAGCGGTGACTCAGCTTGGGTGCCCCCATAGCAAGCTGCTTGCTGTGGGGGCACTTGACAGGAGAGAGGGGCCAGGAGCACAGAAGAGGGACCTGAGAAGAGGATCTGGGCTGCTCTGTGAAAAACCACTGCACAGGGCAGGTAAGTATAACATGTTTGTTATTTTTAGAGAAAGAGGAAAAAAAAACGAGACTTTACAATCACTTTAAGAGTTCCCTTCATTAGAACTAAGGGGCCAAGCCAAACCCCTCAAAAACAACCCCACACCATAATCCCCCCTCCACCAAATGATTTGGACCAGTGCACAAAGCAAAGTCCTTAACCACTTCCTGACCGGCGCACGCCGATGTACGTCGGCAGAATGGCACGGCTGGGCAAATGGGTGTACCTGTAAATCCCATTTGAATTCCCCAGCATAGCGTGCGCGCTGGCCGGGAGCTCCGTGAGTCGGGTCGCAGGTCCCGCGGACTCGATCGCCACGGGGAAACCCGTGATCGCCTCACAAAGAGGACGAACGGGGAGATGCTGATGTAAAAAAGCATCTCCCCGTTCTGCCTAGTGACAGTCTCACTGATCTCTGCTCCCTGTCATCGGAGCAGAGATCAGTGACGTGTCACAGCTAGCCCATCCCCCCCTACAGTTAGAAAACACTCCCTAGTACTGACTTAACCCCTCCCCGCCCCCTAGTGGTTAACCCCTTCACTGCCAGTGTCATTTACACAGGAATCAATGCATTTTTATAGCACTGATTGCTGTATAAATGACAATGGTCCCAAAAAGGTGTCAAAAATGTCCGATGTGTCCGCCATAATATGGCAGTCACAATAAAAATCGCTGATCACCGCCATTACTAGTAAAAAAAAAAATTTTTTTTTTTTTACCAAAAATATGTAGAAGAATAGGTATTGGCCTAAATTGAGGAAAAAAATGTTTTTTTTTTTTTTGGGGGGGGATATTTATTATAGCAAAAAGTAAAAAATAATGCGTTTTTCTCAAAATTGTCACTATTTTTTTGTTTAGAGCGCAAAAAATAAAAACCGCAGAGATGATCAAATACCACCAAAAGAAAGCTCTATTTGTGGGGAAAAAAAGGACATCAATTATGTTTGGGTACATCATCGCACGACCGCGCAATTGTCAGTTAAAGTGACGCAGTCACGAATCGCAAAAAGTGCTCTGGTCAGGAAGGGGGTAAATTCTTCCGGGGCTGAAGCGGTTAAAGACACAGATGAGCGAGTTTGGGGTGGAGGAACTTGACTGGCCTGCACAGAGTTCTGACCTCAACCCGATAGAACACCTTAGGGATGAATTAGAGTGGAGACTGCGAGCCAGGCCTTCTCGTCCAACATCAGTGCCTGACCTCACAAATGTGCTTCTGGAAGAATGGTCAAACATTCCCATAGACACACTCCTAAACCTTGTGGACAATCTTCCCAGAAGAGTTGAAGCTGTTATAGCTGCAAAGGGTGGGCCAACTCAGTATTGAACCCTACGGACTAAGACTGGGATACCATTAAATGTGCGTGTAAAGGCAGGCGTCCCAATACTTTTGGTAATATAGTGTATATGGCTATTTTGGTCTGGGTAGATTGCTTCTTGTTCTTTTATTAAACAAGGCTGTTCTGCATCTGCAGGTGGTGCTCCCCTATACCTCTAAGGCCAGTATGCGTGCAGTGCTTGAGTATCTCTACACTGGGCAGTTCACCGCAGGACCTGATCTTGACCCACTGGACCTCGTCATACTGGCAAACAGGCTTTGCCTGCCACATTTAGTGGCTCTGACCGGTAAATATTGTGCTTATGATGAGTAACGTTAAGGACCTGTTCAAGTCTAGGCAGTCCATTGCAATGTGTTTAATGCTCATCATTTTGCATGTTTATATGTGTTGCATTAGGGCAGCCGATTCAGCTTAATGGGCTGCTAAGGTACCAAAATGGACCAAAAATTGGACAAGCACCAATTTTTCCAATTCTAAATATGATCAATTCAGTTCATTAAATGTAAACACTTCTGTATGAGTAATTTCAAGCTGCTTGGGAGGGGCAAAAATGCGTTAAAATAAATCTCTAGGCTCTATGCCAGGCTGCAGGAGGCAGCCAGTTAAGACCTGCTTGCAAAATCGATATAAAATCAGACTTCTGTTTTGCATCCAGTAACTTTGAAAATGTCTGAATCATAGGTCACACAGTAACCACATGATTGTTTTTAGGTCCTTCAACAGAGGTAAAAATGTATGATATGTTTCTTATCAGCATTACCGGTTGTGTGAAATATTAATCTTTAGACCGAGTAAAAGGCAAACAGCCAACAGCAATGCCAGCTATACCCAAATAGACTTTTTTACATCGGCCAGCAGACTAAAAAAATATCGAACAAATTCCTCCTTCCATGCTGAAGCTGGCTATACACTGATCAAAATTCGGCCATTTCGGCAGGGATTGGACGAATTTCAATTGGTGTGTGGCCGTCCCCACTCAACGGGTCCGTCTATCAGTATATGATGCCCTGACAGAGACACACAAAAAGGTGGATAGAGGAATCTGTTTTATTTCATACAGCCCACTGGCCGAACAGAAAAAAAACAAAAATGAATCATCTATGACCAACTTTACAATGCGGATAAAAGCGGGGCTATTGTGTTCTGACAGTCATCACCACCAGCTGTTGAAAAATCTAAACAGTGGCTGCACCTGATTGGATGCAGCCTCTGTTTGGCTGACAATTTTCCACCCAGAATTAGGAAAATGCTCAGTTTTCTATTGATGTCCCCACTGAAATCACAGAGAATCACCCTCTCTGTTTGTCATTTATTACCAAAGTCATAGTATCAAAAATTATACAGTTGTTACCAGAACAGGAAGCGAGCAGAAATCTTCTGACGTGACAGCTAAGAGAAGATTTCTACTTAATTTGTTTAGTTTTCTTCTTACTTCCTGTTGTGTCTCCGGGACATCCAGTGGGTATAGCAACAAAAACCTGTAAGAGGGCCTTTGTGATTGGCTTAAATTTGTGCCATGAGCACAAGTCGCTACCCCCGGTCCTGTCCTGCTGAGGCCGAATCCTACGCCATCTTGTGCCCCACTCCATGCCAGAGGTCTCCACATGACATTCCCGGACGTTGACCTTTACATCCCCAAAGGAAGGAATGTCCACACATAAAGTAGTTTGCTGCACTTTACTGATGGAATTTTGGAAATGACAAAACAGTCACATCACTTCCACATACATTCTGAAGTCACTTGACAATACAGTCAATCACATTTAGTAGACGGTCTGCAGGAGTCACATGAAAGCATATGCAGCCCTTTTAGCAGGTATCTCTGTGCTCTCTGTAGTCACCTCCTCCATAGGGTATTTTCTCCCAGGACCCTCAAGGGGAGTAACCTCACTCAGGGAACTTTTGGCCTTGCCTAAAATTGCCTTTTGCAATCTGCCTTAGCCCTATCTCCATAAGGGACAGAAAGTCTATAGCTGGCTCTTCTTGGGTGCATGTCTGCTCCTCCCCGACCTCCTGCCCTGTTCAGGACCTACACACACTGTTTACATCCACATAGGTGTGGGGTGTTTAGCACCCATGCCCCAAGTGTTGCTAAGGCTCCTCACAACCTGGTTTATAACTGGGCACTGACTCACTCATAACATCACTGAAGGGGGGGGCTCGACCTAAAAGAGGCCCCGGTAACAGATGACACTGTCTGCTGTGACCAGATATTGTTCTGCCACCGAGCCACCTAGACTACCTAACTGCACCTGCCTACAAACCTGGCAGGTGTTTTAACCCTTCTTTACTCTATAAAAAAAATGCTTTGACTTAAATTAATGTATAACTAAAGGCAAAACTTTTGTTTTTAGTTTTGGATAGAGTGGAGAGGGATTATAATACTTGTCAGTTTTTATTGCTGTCTATGCCCCCATTAGGGAGATTCACCCTTTCTATTTGTCCTGTTTAACATTATCAGTGAAAGTGAAAGTAAGAGAGAATCCCAAATTCTGGGTTGTCCCCTGAAAAGTAATAGAGCGGAAATTTTCCAATGGGGACACTAGTTCTGGTGACCTGGGGTCCCCAAAGAATTCCCCTAATTTGTAGAGATTGCCTCTCACTTCATGTTCAGCTATGGGACAGGAAGTGAAGGGAAATCTCCACAATGAAACACAGATGGTGAAGAAAAATCTAACAGGGGTTATAACCCATCCTTGCTCTACCCAAAATAAAAAAAAGTTTTGCCTATAGTTCTAATTTAAGCTTTGTTCAATAAGGTGCTGGCAACCGTACTACATGCATGAGGAATGTATTTTGGTGTCTGTAGCTGCCCCCAGCTTCGTGCAGGCAACCCATGGAAGTGGATACAGACGCAGCGCCTACATGGACACAGCCAACTATCAAAATTTGACAGCTGTGCAGGAAGGAGTGCATGGCCCCAAACATACTGTCTTGGGGGCAGATACAGGCACCATACTTTTTTAACTGATTATTTATTGTTGTCAGTATTGGAATTTTCTGGTCTGATCTTATGTATGGTTCTTCTGTAACAGAGAAACACACGGTGTCGATGATGACGGACGCCTCTCTGAATAACAAGGACATAGATGGAGACGCTCTTATGTTACTGGAGGCTGCCCAGGTAAATGACTGCATGTTCTAGGCCAGCTTCTCATAGTGTGACTATACAGCTGACTCATGGCTTCTTCTACTCAGATCTCCACCAGCATAATGTACACTGACCTCCTCCTTACCCTCTTACCATCTGATTCTTTTAGTTCCATGGTGCTCAGCAGTTGGCAGCCTGGTGTTTACATCACATCTCTACAAACTACAACCGTGTCTGCAGAAAATTCCCCCGAGAAATTAAACTTGTCTCCCCAGGTGAGTCATTTGGAACATCTAACCTGGTAAACATCTTACCGATATATTGCCTGTAAACTTAAAGAGCACCTGTCCTTCAGCAATAAATGCTGTGAAGGAGTTATGTATTAGCTGTTAATGCTAATGGTGTATTGTACACTGTTTTTGTCATTTTGTCTTGTTCTTCCTTGCTTAATGTTCAATAAAACAGAAATAAAAAAAAAAATAGCACAGAAGGTCTAATTAAACTGCTTCTTACTTTTACTCAGATGTTTTTCTTGTACAGATTTGCAACTGTGAAGGTGCCCTGCTGCATCAAGACACATCTGCATAGTTGTGTTCCCTAACTTGGGACATATACTCTATAAATAACAATAAATACATTAAGAGCAGGCTTAGCTGGGAGATTGCCCCATTCTCTTTTGGAACCCTAAAGCCTTGTACACACAGGCCGAAAATTGTCCACAATCGGATGGTTTCTATAGGCCCATGTGTACAGGGATTTACAAGGTCCCATGACCAGCTTCTGTTAAATGGGCATGCTGGAAAACCAGCATCTGACCCATTCACCACCTCAGCACGTCATAGTAAGGAACATCTTCCCCTGTCTAACATTTTTATAGCATTCTTGCTCAGAGTGTATGTAATTCTATAACCTTGTTTTAGTTTTGGATAATATATAGATTCATTTTATTTCTGTCTACCTGCTGGGGAGATTCACCCTTCCTATTGATCCCAGTGACCATTGTTTCTGATATAGTAGGTACTGGGAAATTCAACATTTCGAGTTGTCACAGAAACAAGAGGTGACCTGTAATCTTCCAATGGGGAAACCTGCTTTGGTGTCAACCGTGGGATATCCCTTTTGGTATGAAGAAATTACCTCTTTCTGCTCTATCTCTGGGACAGGAAGTGAAGGGAAATCTCCCCAACAGGAAACAGACAGCAAAAAAAAAAAAAAAATGAGAGGAGTCTTAACCATTTCCTGCTTTACATCATATTGCTTTGTTCCAGACTACAAATACAGAATTTCCTTAATTCACTCCCTTTTCAAAATCTCTGAAAGGCCCCTTTCTCACGGGACAGACTCTGCCAGGAGTCCGCCTGTTCAGCAGTGGAATCTGTCCGCAGGAGAATCAGGTGGATGGCTGATCCGTGTCCATGGCTGGGCGGTTGGATGTAAACGCACTGCCTGTCCGTTTACACCTGACTGCCATCCGATCCACTGGACGGATGGGGAATGGATCACTATCTGTCTTGTGTTTAGTGGATTGGATTGGAGATCGGCGGGTGTAAATCGACACATGTCCGTTTACACCCGCGGCTCCAAAGAGGAGAATGGAGGGTCCGATCGGTCTACCTGAAAAACTGACAGGCAGACCTGATTGGATCCCTCGTGTGAAAAGAACCTAAGGCTAGCCATACATTCGTTGAGCAGAGATGACTGAATGCATTTGATGTTTGGTGACAAATTTTCATCTGGCTCCTTCAGTTTTTCAGTTGAAGTTTAGTGCTTCTGACAGGGCCATCCATGGCTTGAAATTTGTCCAGTTTGAGATTGTGATTTCCTTGGAGATTCCCTTCATGCATTCAGCTGGTTCAAAGATGGGTAGATTTTATTTGCCCTATGTTCTTGGGTAGGTATCTATCTGTCAATGGGAGTCCTGTGTACAGTTAGTGCTGTTTGTGCTGTAGGTTTGTTTTTTAAAAAAAAGACAATTAACGAATTAATTACAAACCGCGCTCCCTGTAAAGTGCAAGTGCAGATATCACACACTAGTGTAAAGCAAAGTAAAATATGGTATGAAAAATAATGGGGATACTCATAAATAACTTTCAACTAAGTGAAATCCGCAAACAATCAAACATCAAAAATTAAAAAAACAAAAGACAAAAACAAGTGAAAACAACAGTTCAAAATTTAAATTCTAAAAATATTCAAAAATTGTATGTGTTCAAAAAAGTGTTCAAATAGTGTTGAAATCAGACTTCTAGATAAATCCTCCCGGGGATCAGCAAGGCATCAGACAACAGTAATCCACCACCATCACCGGCCACACGGCCTACTCACCAGATTGTGGTGACTCCCATGACAGGAGTCAAAAACGCTTCAAGAACAGCCAAAGAAGCTTCACACGATCACGGCTTTGTTCAGGTGCTGGAACTCAGGTGACTCAGGTAACACTGTAGCTGCTTGGATGCATGTAAACGAACTCCCGAATTAAGATTTCATTGGTCTCCAAGGTCATTGGAGACCATTAGTGCCATGAATGGGGAGAAAATGGATGGAAAACTCCCATCGTGAAGAATGCAAAAATTTATTGAACAAGCTAAAAGGCGCATCACCCACATGTGGGTTCGTGCGGACAAACAAAACAAACTGCGTTACGAACGGAAGTGGCGCGTCACGTTCGGTACGTCCGACCGGTTTCGTCAGTGCAAGCTAAAAACCGCATCACCCACGTGTGGGTTCATGCGTCCTGATGATGTCAGAATGCACTGACGAAACCGGTCGGACGTACCGAACGTGACACGCCACTTCTGTTCGTAACGCAGTTTGTTTTGTTTGTCCGCACGAACCCACATGTGGGTGATGCGGTTTTTAGCTTGCTTTTAGCTTGTTCAATACATTTTTGGCATACTTCACGATGGGAGTTTTCCATCCATTTTCTCCCCATTCATGGCACTAATGGTCTCCAATGACCCATCTTCATTTGGGAGTTAGTTTGCATGCATCCAAGCAGCTACATTGTTACCTGAGTCACCTGAGTTCCAGCACCTGAACAAAGCCGTGATCGTGTGAAACTTCTTTGGCTGTTCTTGAAGAGTTTTTGACTCCTGTCATGGGAGTCACCACAATCTGGTGAGTAGGCTGTGTGGCCGGTGATGGTGGATTACTGTGGTCTGATGCCTTTCTGAACCCTAGGAGGATTTATCCAGAAGTCTGTTTTCAACACTATTTGAACACATACAATTTTTGAATATTTTTTTTTTAATTTAAATTTTGAATTTTGAACTGTTTTCACTTGTTTTTGTCTTTTGATTTTTTAATTTTTGATGTTTGATTGTTTGCTGATTTCACTTAGTTGAAAGCTATTTATGAGTATCCCCATTATTTTTCACACCATATTTTACTTTGCTTTACACTAGTGTGTGATATCTGCACTTGCACTTTACAGGGAGCGCGGTTTGTAATTAATTAGTTAACTATTGTCTTTTTTATTTACTTTTATAACCTGCTGCTCCTTAATCAATTTTACATTCATTTAACTAGCTTCCATTTGCGTGGGTTGGTAGTTTCTACCATTTATTATACATCCTAGGTTTGTTTTTTTGTTTGTAGTTTATTTGTATATCTTGTCAGTAGAACTAATTGAGGCCGGGTGCATCAGATCCAAAGGCTTTCTCTTCTCCTGTCTACTGCCCTGTTTACCTCGGGACACAGGCTTCTTCTCTCACACTGCGACATGACAAAATTGGACAAATGGAGAGATAAAGTAGAAAGGAAATATGAAATGCATTAAAAATATACATATATAAACTGTATTTTATGTACACTGCATTATTTTTATTTTTTTTATGTTCAGAGAATCAGCAGATTCTAGAGGCTCAGCGATGGCCCCCCGTATGGTACCTTAAGGAGGAAGACCACTTTCAGAGGGCTCAGAGAGAACGTGAGAAGGAGACAGCTCTGCACCAGAAGAGACAGCCCAAGAGACGCTGGTTGTTCTGGAACAGCTCCAATACAGGATCCCCAGCATCATCTACTACTTCCTCCTCCGCGGTGGGTTAGGGCCTGCTACTGCGGCTCCATTATCTCCCTCTGGCAGCTATGAGTGCAAGCTGGGATGAGAGCTTGTGTACCTTGTGTCTAATTCTGTGTGATTGTGAACAATTGTTTCTCCTACTAAATACATGGGGACATTTATACAATACATATCTGGATTTAACTAAAATAAGTCCCTATCTGTAAATAGAATGCCTGAGCAATGCAACCACAGCTAGATTATCAGGAATGTTCCTCTTCCGATACACACACCTTACATTATCTGTATTACAACGCCACTTTTCCCAGATTAACCCAACTTGCACAGTATCATCACTTGTCTATAGACCATAATGAAGAAGGCAAGTCCCAATCAAACACATCTGATAAAAGCTGATCGCCCAACCACTCCAGAGACATACTGTGATTACAAATGACAAACAACAAGCCTTAATTTAGCAGTGTAAATCCTTTTGGATTCTTTCAAAATGTGAGAAGTACAAAACGATGAAGCAAAGTTTTGGGGTGCCATTCTCCTTCATCAGATGCCATCATTTTTATCTTTTCAGCCCACAAACCATAAGTGTAAGGTTATATTTCTATAGTTAACTTGGTAAGATAAAACTTTGCAATATGACCAATTTCACCTTATTTTGCTTCTCTTTAAATTGTATTCCCAATGTAATTACAGCAATTTGTAGGGATTGCTGACACCAAACATTTTCATAAGCTACTTTTTTTTTATATGTACAGAATGGTACTAAATTTATTTTGGAGAAGTTCCTTTTAAATTGATTTTACTGGCTGGTGCAGGTCACACACCCAAATTGCAGCATGTGGAATTGTTTTTCAGCACACTAGTACGCAGTGCATCTTTGGGGTGAACCTTGTTGAAGCATTTTACCTGCGTTGAAAAATAGGCTAGAATGATGCCAACACATTGGGGGAGCAGGGGTCAACTGATGTAGGTAAAACTTATAACTGAAAGCACTGTTGCCTAAAACTGTGCTGCAACTTATATAGGGTTATATATTACTCAGTTATGATTTTTCCTTAAAAGGTCACCCCAAGAATGGTCAGCTGAGTTTGACATCCTAGAATGCAAAATGAAGGTGAACTGTATTTGATATAAAGCTATCAGCCAGGATTATAGTGGTTAATGGCCTACTGCAGGGGTCTCCAAACTTTTTAAATAAAGGGACAGTTTACGGTCTTTCAGGCTTTAGGGGGGTAAACCATGACCATTGGTTTTAGCGGGAGGAATGGTGCCCAATCAATGGTGTCAGCGAGAGGAATAGTGCCCCATCGTTGGTGCCAGTGGAAGCAATAGTGCCCCATCGATGGTGTCAGTGCGAGGAATAATGCCCCATCTATGGTGTCAGCGAGAGGAATAGTGTCCTATCGATGGTGTCAGTGGGAGGAATAGTGCCCCATCGTTGGTGTCAGTGGAAGGAATAGTGTCTCATTGATGGTGTCAGTGGGAGGAATGGTGCCCCATTGTTGGTGTCAGTGGGTGTACTAATACCCCATTGATGGTGTCAGTGGAAGGAATAGTGCTCCGTTGATTGTGTCAGTGGGAGGAATGGTGCCTCATAATTGGTGTCAGTTGGAGGAAATGTGTCCTAAGCGCCTTATAAAGGCAAGCAAAGGGCCACATCTGTCCCCTGGGCCGCAGTTTGGAGACCACTAACCTATCATTAGTCAATTACCCAGACTGGAGGTATATAAAATGTAATTACACTTGGACCTCTGATCATGGCTTAGTTTGCCATCTGGATGGTTGGTCACACCAACTCTTTGTGCCAGCAAGTTGGTGCAATCAGAGGGTAGCAGGATTTGCATTCCAAAAATAAGTTCCATGACAAGTAATTTATATATTTACAGTTACAGTTTTTAATAATGATGTCCCTAGCCAAACATGCATGCAGCTTTCCTACTTCTGGCAATGGCTGGTGAAATTTAATCCAAATATGAACACGAGATTTATGGTGTCATTTGAATCCATACTCTTGTAAAAAGAAGGATCCAGACACCTGATCATTATCAATTTTCTTTTACAGCATTGATATTTGTATCTGAAGTTAAGACAAATCAGCCATATTGCCTTGTAAGGATGGAAGATGGATTGATTCAAGCATGACGGTTTTAACAAAGGGAAAGTGAAGGTGTTGCCTGCAGCAACAAATATCATTCATGTTTTCATTCTCCAACTGCAGTTGGAAGATGAGGGCCTGAATACGTTGCTATGGCATTTTTTGTTAACTTAGGATTCTTAGGTGTAAGGCTCGTCCTTTACAGAAGCCTAGCCTGTGGCTTGTCCCAACCTGTCCTCTCTGTCACAGGGTGGCCATGGTATGGACTTACAGAGCCTCTTGGGACCTTCCTTTCATCATCGGTCACAAATTTCCATCCCCTCAGTACCTAACCTTTACTAATACAGGGTTTCTTGCACACCTATCACTATAGGTGCACAACTTTGAAAATAAATGTACAGAAAAAATGTGTGTACAGATTAGTAAATGAAAAGTGAAAACCTTGTATGTGGATGGTACATACTGGCAGTGTTTCTTGACTTTTAAAGGATGGCCAGGCTGCATTCATGGAAAGACAGAAGTTAAGATATTTTATTCTCTTTTACAGTACCATACAATTGCTGCAGAGCTTTGCAAAGTACCAATCATAGTAGTCCCAGCCCTAGGGAAGCTTGCCCTTACACAACCCTGCCTTTCTGCATACCAACACAGTAGGGTTATTTGGGTAGAAGTGGAAATTATTCTGCCTGTATATTTTGTATTTTTTAATTAAGTGGAGAAAACTCATGCAAATGTGAAGATAGTGCCTATTCCATGCAGATATTTTCCATATTGGAAATGATCCTAAGATCCTAGCACAGAAAAAGATAAGTGCCACCAGCTAACAAACACAATGTTCTTAATATAATTAAAATTTTAATCTGATGGATCTCCAGTGTTCCAAAATTCTAGATATGATTCTGTAACTTGGCACATTATTCCATGTGAGATTAATACACAGTGATCACTTGTTTCTTATTAGCATTTTATCTATTTTATTGGTGATCACATAATTCTTACACATTAATAACATTTATAACATCCCAAGTACTAGCTGTGATTTTGTAGCAGGCCTTTGGGATCACAAGAATACTTGCATCATGCAATCTCATTTTAAACATAAAGGACCTCGTTACTAAATTTGACACTGGGTGACACAGTCATAAAAAGAAAAACAGACTTAGAAAAAAGCTGTATTTTTAGTAGCATCCTATTTATTATCTAGATGGTGATTGTGCATCCTTTCCAAATTTCTGTGTGCTGTGATGGCCTTCAAAAATGTACTGGCAGGTAAATTGACTTCTACCTAAAACTCTTCCTAATATACAGTATATGTGTATGTGTTTATGGCTGTAATAGGACATGATTTGGAAAATCTTTCAGGCATAGTGAGTGGTGATAGCAAGATACCTAATATAGAAAGGCAAGTCCTTTATCAAATTCAGCAACCTTTAACATCTTCCTTATTGCTATGTGCATCCTGGGGCTGTAGGTTCAAACTCTGGGCTTTGATTCTTCTCACAAATACTGTTCATCTCAAGAGATTATACTGAGGTTTCTAAGGATGTTTGAGATTCTCTGTGCCGAACACCAGGGGGTTTAATATTATTATACTACTTAAATCTCTTGGTTGGTTGCTTGCAGTGCTCAGCTAAAATGGCATAGTGTATGATGAGGTAAGTTAAACCTCATGAGTTGCTGGAAGATCCATTAAAAGTTCTTACCAAAGATGTTTGATAAATGTGCAAATATTGTACTTACGATCGTTTCCCCATTCCAGCATTACAGATTTACTCAGTGGACATACACCAGCAAATGGCTAACAAATACACTATATTTGTACAGTGTAGTGCAATTAGTTCCATATATCACATAATTATGTTAATGATGTCTTTATTAAAGGCCTTATTGCATTCCTGTGATTCCAGTCAAACTATTATGTGAAGCAAGAATATACTTGATGGTAGGACATGCTGCTACATAGGTTGCCCTCATGTGGTCCATGTAATCCAGAACTGATAAATTAGTGAGTGGACACTGGTAGGCTAAAGCACTGATTAGCATTTTGTGTCTCTCAAGCACTGCATACAGAAGCTTCAGGCTCTACTTCATCCACTATAGGGTTTTCTTATGCTGCATTCTAATTAAATAACAGAGAATCCAGTGGAAAGTATAGATTAGACTATAGCTTTTGGCTAGCTGGTAGCATGTCCACTATAGGGTCTTACAACTTATGCTGCATTCTAATTAAATAACAGAGAATCCAATGGAAAGTATGGATTGGACTACAGCTATTGACCAGCTGGTAGCACATCTAGCATGTCCACTATAGGGTTTTACTACTTATTCTGCATTCTAATTAAATAATGGAGAATCCAATGGAAAGTATGGAGTGGACTATAGCTATTGGCCAGTTGGTAGTATTTCTAGCATGTCCACTATAGGGTCTTACTACTTATGCTGCATTCTAATTTAAATAACAGAAAATCCAATGGATAGTATGGATTGGACTATAGCTATTGGCTAGCTGGTAGCACATCTAGCATGTCCACTATAGGGCCTTACATCTTATGCTGCATTCTAATTAAATAACAGGGAATCCAATGGAAAGTATGGATTGGACTATAGCTATTGACCAGCTGGTAGCACGTCTAGCATGTCTACTATAGGGCCTTACATCTTATGCTGCATTCTAATTAAGTAACAGAGAATCAAATGGAAAGTATGGATTGGACTATAGCTATTGACCAGCTGGTAGCACATCTAGCATGTCCACTATAGGGTCTTCTTATGCTGCATTCTAATTAAATAACAGAAAATCAAATGGACAGTATGGATTGGACTATAGCTATTGGCTAGCCAATAGCATGTCTAGTGATGCTGATCATTGGGATGCATTCAGGCATGGACAGTTTTGAGGCAGCCGATCACTGCTTTTATTACATATTGGCTGCCTTACTGTCAATTAATACATCCATATTTCTAAATTGCAGAATCGGAAATTGTATTACTCAGGCAATGTGTGGTTCAGACTATTTGCTTCCACCCATAACAGAATTAGTAGCTTGTACTGGACTTACTCTTTAGGATGTAAACAGATGATCATCCGTTCACATCTGTCTGCCCATAGCAATGCATTGCTGAACGTTTTTCATCCATCAATGGATGGATGAAAAATGGATATATGGAACGCCCGTGTGAAAGTAGCCTTTAGGGTTCTGTCTGTCCAGTCTCTTTGAAAGGTTATAGATCTACCTTTGCTACAGAAATACATATACAGAAAATGCAGTCTGTCTACTTCTTTGTTTGGGTCGTACAGGTCAGGTCCATTCAGTATGTACCGATCTGGTGTATGAAATTCTGGGAATGTACATACTTTGAGTACAGTTAAGCTGTATGTGTGAGTGTGTTTGTTATAGTTATATTGCCTCCCTTGGAGTCACTGGCTGCTGTATCCAGGAGGGCTGCTTCTGTATAAATAAATATATATAAAGTTTATTGTATATTTTGGGTTACTTGGACTGATATTTCTGTTTACAGAAAGGCAATGTTTCCTTTTTTTAAATAAAGTTACAAACAGCATCAGTTTGTTTTAATTATTATTATATCTGTGAGTTGCTTCTATAATGTACTAGTTATGGAGCTGAAATTTGAAGACTTAAGACAAAATATTGTTAAGGTGTGGCCTATCCAGCCAATACAATGCTTGCTTCTTGTGTAACTTGCATTAGAAACATGATTCCTGAAATCGGATTGGCTGCTGTGGGCATCCTAGAACACAGTTTATATTTGAGACTCAGCGAATCACTTATTTAAATACGAAAAAAGGGATAAAAACTGCGCTAAGGGAAAGTAAAAACAACTAAACACATACACCTAATCCCAAAGAATACCAGTGGAACGACATGTGAAAAATTATTAGAGCAGCAATTCTCCTGCACAACATAAATACAGTGATCAAAAATAGAAAAACATAGAATCACGCTAAACATGTCAAAATATTTGCATAAAGTGAGTGTACTCTCATACACCAACCCGATATTTAAATGGTCAAATGTCCACATATGTGCAACCATATAAATTGTGAAAGAAAATCCTAAATCTCAAATTGACATGACACCTGAAAAATTTATATATATTGCCCAAAAGTAAGTGCATAACAAAAACAATTGGCCAAAATAGAAAAATGTGATATAATTGTATCCAAAAACCTAAACCGTATCACCCGTGAACTAAAAAATTAATAGATTGTAATGTCCATCCATAAATAGTGGAATCTTCGGAGTTTGTGAGAACTTGTGCACAGTCCACCACCGTTAAGTAGAGGGTTACTGCTTACTGGAAGCCCATGATCCCCCGCTACAGAGGATCAAGGGAAGCCTGTATAGAGAAATGCCCTCCAGGCAGGCCCAGATTTAATCCCTTTGCCGCCCCAAGGCCGGGTCCTTCAATGAGAGGGGAGAGTAGCCGACAGAGAGGGGAGAGTAGCCGACAGAGAGGGGGAGCTGCTGACAGAGGGGGGCGATAGGGCAGATGAGAAAGATACCTCAGTGAGGACTCCAGGAGACACAGCAGAGCACACACCAGGCAAGGAGGCGGGACTCCGGGCGGCCGCGGTCACCCACAGTCCAGCCCCGCCTCCACATGTGAGCAATCACAGACTCTCGTGTCCACCACCCGCATGTGACCTATTCAGCCAATCACAGGCTGAATAGGTACGCCTGCTGCCCATCGCTGAGCTCGGTTCGGATGCGGAGCGCACAGGCAGTAATAAATGTGTAACAGTGATGGCACGGGAATCAGGATGCTGAACTGCTGCTATATGTGCCCGGATTTCAGGCGGCTTGAAAAACAGGCACGTGTCCAAAACCGGACAGGTGGCAATCCTAGCGGCGCCGCCCCTGCACCACCGCCCCCCCCCCCCCCCCCCCAGGCCTGGCATCGGTGGCCTTGTGGGAAATCGGGCCCTGCCTCCAGGGCATATCGGATACATCTAATGACATTGATACGTTAGTGGTGATAATGCGGTCTTCGGAGACTCCAAACATAACTCATAACACCTCAAATCTCCTCATTTTGTTCCCAGCTCATGGGTGGATGTGCATGGCATGTAAAGATATAAGTGCTCCAATAGTGTAAAACCTTCAGAGTTTATTGAATAATAAAACACAGTATCGCACTTACATTTAAAAAGCAGACAAACCGCCTTTATGTTTGGTGCGCCGGTCGGTAACACTCAGACAAACCCGTCCTCCTGGAACCATCAACAAAGACACAAGGTGATGTCAGCGCGTCGCTCTGCCCTGCGCATTTCATAATAGATTACATCGTCCAGGGGCACGGGCGGCGCGCTGCGTCACCTCCCTTTGTACTCTGGCAACCCAAGCAAGCCTCGACCTGGGCCCTAGTCCGCCGACAGACATGCGCAATAGCGCTATGGAAGGTCCATATGCCACATAATAACGGGTCAGGGTCGGGATCCGTAATTGTAATAAATCACAACATTGTGAATAATAAAATAAAATAAAAATTCTAAAACACAAAGGCATCCGATTGCTGACCGAACCCAAAAGGCAGGGACACAGGGAAAAATATATATATGAAAAATAAATATAAAAAAAACATTCGGAATGCCTTACACCACTCGACTTGGTCGTAAATGGGTTAGATGTTCACACCAGTGTCACCTGCAGCCACTATGCCGTGCACCACCTGGTGGTCAAACCATGAATCACATTGAGATATTTAGGAGCTGAAGCCAATGTCCAGTGACAAAACTTACAGAGCTCATAATCTCAATCTCACGCACTGAGATAATCTAAAAGGACACTAAAAACTAAAACTCCTATTAAGCATCTAATTAAAAATGCTCAAACCATAATGGTAAAATTCCAAATCATTTACAGCCATCAGATATAAATCGAAGAGCCAGAAATGCAGCCCAAATTCACACAGGGGTCACTCCCATGATAATATAAGTGACACCCAGTGGACAAATTAAGGAATGCAAGCTCACTATTACCCGATGGCCCAGTTAACATTTAAAAAACAATTTCTAGAGTTCCATTATCGACAAAAGCGTATGGTTTGAAGGGAAAAAAAACTCATCTGGCACAACACATAAACGAATGTGTGTGTGTATATAAGGACATCCAGACAGACAAAGACCCAGAACTTAGAGGCTCAAAGATCACCCCAACCAAAACCCAAAATTAGGAACTCAAGAAAACATGCAGGCATCAAAATAAATGTCCATCTATCTCCCAAAATGTAACATTTGCAAGAAAAATTTCCTTAGGATCACACAATCATGAGAAAAATCAAAATGAACATAAACTTATTTAAATAGGAAATGTTATGACTGTGGTTCATAATTCACAGTTGGAGGAGTTTTAATCCTTATTGCAACTATCATGGATGGATGACATTTCTTCCATTGGCAGCACAGCCTGAGCCAACATGCAGTATATTGCTAATCCTCATTGCTGCTTATAAAGTCTAGTCACAATATGTATAGTGGATCAGCATAAGAAAACCTCATTAGAAATCCAAACAACAAAAATAAATGTTACTGTTCATCTCTCCCCATCCTTGAGTTTCTGCATTAAAATTTGACTTTAATATGGTGACCAATTTTCTGTACCTTAGTAGGGAAGGAGGCAAAGCAATAATATGACAAAACTACCAAACACTTTGTAGATGTCTTACAATGCACTTCCATAGCCATACAAAGCCCAAATCCAGCCTAAATGTTTCTTCTTGTTTTTCATACAGTAGAAAGCAGTTTAAATTTGCTAAGATTTTGATTGCAGACGACTTCTCACTTCTTGCCTGCCTAGAGAAAATCAGTGAACAGGAAGTGATGGGAAATCTCACCAATGTGAGAAAGCAACAAAAAACACATTTTTAGTGCAGAGAGGGAAAGGTTACAGCCCTTTTTAAAGTTATTATTGCTGTGGGTACCTTCCTGTCTCTGTGACCCATACCCCTTATTTTTTTCCCCTGGGGTCCCTTGGGCTTTATTCAAACAGGCACTGGCCCCCCATTGTGAAGTGTTTTTGTGCCTGCATTGTCTCCAAACTGTGTTTTCATAGGAATAAATGGAAGTTCTTCCACTCGTGGATGCATCAAAAACCTGGCTGGGGGACTTTTTTCTTTAATAGTTTCATTTAAAGCAGAACTCCGGAGGCAAAAAATCCCCATGCAGTGGGCCTGTGTCCATACTGCATGGGTTAACTGCTCCTTTTTGTCTAGGGGTGAACACAGAGCCTATACTCACCTGATCCTTCGGAAAACGACGCTGCCCCACATCCAGCAGTGGACTGTTCCTGCTGTCCTCACGTCTAGAGCTGGTCTATGGGCATGAGGATGTCAGGAACAGTCCACCGCACAAGACTGCTAGACCACAGAGAGGGGCAGGAGTGGCAGAGACTGGTCTTGCGCTGGAAAGATCAGCAGATTAGGTGAGTATATCTCAGCTTTCCTCTCCCCTAGACAAAAAAGAGCAGTTAACACAAACATTTTTTTTTGAGTTTTCAACATTTTACAGGTGAGAAAACATTGGAACAAGAAAAATTTGCAATCTTTGTGTTGCACTTGAAATATCATTATATATAGAAAGTCGCAAAGGACTATCATTTAATACAAGGACACAAGGAATGTGTAGCTGGGCGACTTTTGATGAAGAGGTTGTGTAATTCTTGAGTAGGCCACACAATGAAGATCTTAGAGGAGTGGGGACATGTAAGTCTAAGACACTGGAGGTATGCTAAGGTAGAAGAGAGTATTTAGGGATAACCTTACACAACATACAGTTATGCTTTGAGGTGATGGATCTCCACCCAGGAATAAAAAGTTCCTCAATGACATAGCTGCCTTTCATTCAACTGTATGGCATGAGAATGGCAACTGCGGAATTCCTCCTCCTGTTTAAGAAGTTTCAGGTCAAGACCTGAAACTTCTTAAAGTAAGGAGGGGTTTGGGTTCCTGGAGGACTGGGCCCACTTCTCAGTCAATAACCGGTACTATAGAAGGGACGCACTGCACCTTAATGAGGAGGGTGCAGATCAACTGGGAATGAAGATGGCCAAAAAAAGGGGTTTTTAAACTAGGCGATGGGGGGGAGGGTCCAGAGGTAGAGATAGTCAGCGCAGAACATATTCCAGAGGGTAGTATTGGGGGCATTAGTGGTAGGTTGACCAAAGCACATAAACCCAAGGTAAGTATAGTAGCAAGTCCTAGTTGCAATCTCAGAACACCCAATGGTGTTAATAATATGCGACTGGTCTAAACTACGTGGCATGTTCACCAATGCCAGGAGCCTGACGGACAAGATGGATGAACTAGAGATACTGTTGTACGAGGAGGATTTGGATTTTGTGGGAATTTCAGAGACCTGGTTCAACAGCTCTCATGATTGGCTGGCAAACATTCAAGGGTATACCATTTATCGCAAGGATAGAGAGGGTAAAAAGGGGGAGGGGTATGCCTATATATCAAGAATAATGTACAAGTGAATGTGAGAGATGACATCACTAAGGGAGCTAGGGAGGAGGTGGAATCCTTATGGGTGGAGCTCCAAAGGGATGAAGCTAAGGGGAAAATAATACTGTGAGTATGCTATAGGCCCCCTAACCTGAGGGAGGAAGGGGAGACAGATCTCCTATCACAATTTGAATTAGCAGCAAGGATGGGAAGTGTTATCATGGGGGATTTTAACTATCCAGACATAGAACTGCGCATTCATCTAAGGCTCGCCAGTTCCTAAATGTCTTGCATGATAATTTTATGGGTCAGATGGTAGACGCACCAACTAGAAATAAAGCGTTACTGGATCTACTGATTACCAACAATACAGACCTGATCACGGATGTGGAAATACGGGGCAATTTAGGTAACAGCGATCACAGGTCAATTGGCTTTAGTATAAATCACACAAATAGGAAACATAAGGGGAATACAAAGACACTGAATTTCAAAAGAGCCAACTTCCCTAAACTACGAGCCTTGCTAGAAGGCATACATTGGAATAAAATCTTAGGAACAAAGAACACGGAGGAGAGATGGGTTTTCTTTAAGAGCATATTAAATAAGGGCATTAGCCAATGCATCTGTCAGAAACCATGAATCAGACCGAGACAGAAGTACAGTTAATCACACTTGTAAGCGTAGTCAATACATAGCCAGAGTTCAGTAACCAGATCGGGTAGTAAGCCAATGCCAATGCCAATGTCAGAGAGCCAGAGATCAATGTAGTAGTACAGCAAGCAGGATCAGGAGCCAGAAGGGACGTCAGCCGAGCAAGTCTTCAACAGGAACGCAGGAGAAAGGTCTCTGAGATGTGACCAAAGGCGAAGGCAGAGATGAAGTGAGCTGGACGGCTTTAAGTAGGCAGGACTGACGAGTAGATCAACAACAGCTGAGTCACTGTGGAGAGAAAGGAGCTGGCAATTAGCCAACAGCTGAGTGGCCAGCTCAGAGAAGGAAGGGCTGAGCCCAGCCCTGACAGCATCCCATTGGGTAATAAATTTAAAAAAGCGATCAAAAGTCCTGGATGGCTTAACTCCAATGTAAAAATGCATATAAAAGGAAAGGAGAAGGCGTTCAAAAAATACAAGATTGAGGGATCATCATCAGCATTCAGACTTTATAAAGAATGCAACAAGAAATGTAAGGGTGCAATAAGGACGGCTAAGATAAAACATGAAAGACACATAGCGGAGGAAAGCAAAAAAAATCCCAAGAAATTCTTTAAGTATGTAAACAGTAAAAAAGGGAGGACAGACCATATTGCCCCAATAAAGAATGAGGAAGGACATCTGGTTACAAAGGATGGGGAGATGGCGAAGGTATTGAATGTATTCTTCTCCTCAGTCTTCACAAGGGAATCGGGGGGCTTCAGCAACCAAAACTGCAGTGTTTATCCTCATGACACAACACAGTAAGCACCTCCATGGTTAACAGAGGACAGAAGTAAAATTAGACTTGGGAAACTTAACATTAATAAATCACCGGGACCAGATGGCTTGCCCCCGAGGTTACTTAGGGAACTCAGTCAAGTAATTGCCAGACCATTGTTCCTCATTTTTACTGACAGTCTACTGACTGGAATGGTACCAGCTGATTGGAGAAAAGCCAATGTAGCACCAATATTTAAAAAGGGCCCAAAATACATCCCTGGGAATTAAAGATCAGTTAGCCTAACATCAATAGTATGTAAACTCTTGGAGGGGATGATAAGGGACTATATACAAGATTTTAGTAATGAGAACGGTATCATTAGCAGTAATCAGCATGGATTTATGAAGAATCATTCTTGCCAAACCAAACTATTAATCTTCTATGAGGAGGTGAGTTGCCATCCAGATAAAGGAAGGCCCGTAGACATTGTGTATCTGGATTTTGCAAAAGCATTTGACACAGTTCCCCATAAACGTTTACTGTACAAAATAAGGTCTGTTGGCATGGACCATAGGGTAAGTACGTGGATAGAAAACTGGCTACAAGGGCGGGTTCAGAGGGTGGTAATAAACGGGGAGTACTCGGAATGGTCAGGGGAGGGTAGTGGGGTCCCCCAGAGTTCTGTGCTGGGACCAATCCTATTTAATTTGTTCATAAATGACCTGGAGGATGGAGTAAACATATCAATCTCTGTATTTGCGGACAATACTAAGCTAGGCAGGGCAATAACTTCTCCACAGGATGTGGAAACCTTGCAAAAAGATCTGAACAAATTAATGGGGTGGCCAACTACATGGCAAATGAGGTTCAATGTAGAAAAATGTAAAATAATGCAATTGAGTGGCAAAAATATGAATGCAATCTATACACTGGGGGGAGAACCTCTGGGGGAATCTAGGATGGAAAAGGACCTGGGGGTCCTAGTAGATGATCAGCTCGGCAGTGGCATGCAATGCCAAGCTGCTGCTAACAAAGCAAACAGAATATTGGCATGCATTAAAAAGGGTATCAACTCCAGAGATAAAACAATAATTCTCCCGCGCTACAAGACTCTGGTCCGGCCGCACCTGGAGTATGCTGTCCAGTTCTGGGCATCAGTACTCAGGAAGGATGTACTGGAAATGGAGCGAGTACAAAGAAGAGCAACAAAGCTAATAAAGGGTCTGGAGGAAATTAGTTATGAGGAAAGGTTGCAAGCACTGAACTTATTCTCTCTGGAGAAGAGACGCTTGAGAGGGGATATGATTTCAATATACAAATACCATACTGGTGACCCCACAATAGGGATAAAACTTTTTCGCAGAAGGGAGTTTAACAAGACTTGTGGCCACTCATTAAAATTAGAAGAAAAGAGGTTTAACCTTAAACTACGCAGAGGGTTCTTTACTGTAAGAGCGCAAGGATGTGGAATTCCCTTCCACAGGCGGTGGTCTCAGCGGGGAGCGTTGATAGTTTCAAGAAACTATTACATAAGCACCTGAACGACCGCAACATACATTGATATACAATGTAATACTGACATATAATCACACACATGGGTTGGACTTGATGGACGTGTGTCTTTTTTCAACCTCAGCTACTATGTAACTATGTAAGTCTTAAGGTGCCAGCATACAAAGACATTTTGGATAATTTTAGGCTCCCAACTTTGTGGAAAAAGTTTGGGGATGGCTTCTTCCTGTTCCAACATGACTGCGCACCAGTGCACAAACAAGGTCCATAAAGACATGGATGAGCGAGTTTGTGGTGGAGGAACTTGACTTGCCTGCAGTCCTGACCTCAACTCTGAAAGCTATAGTGGCTAACCCACAGAAAAGAAGTTGCATAAAGAGGACCAACCACAATTTGATTATATCAAAGTGAAAATGAATA
The DNA here is from genome assembly GCF_042186555.1 of Aquarana catesbeiana. NCBI lineage: Eukaryota > Metazoa > Chordata > Amphibia > Anura > Ranidae > Aquarana > Aquarana catesbeiana. The sequence continues at coordinate 618,063,941 of NC_133326.1, forward strand.
TAAATGACTTTATTGAAAAATTTGATAAAAATAAAAATATGGCACATACGGCCAACACCTCCAAACACCAATAAAAAAGGTTAAAAAGAATGGACAACGTTATCACATACATTCGGCACAGCAGGGCCCCTTCCACACATGCAAGCATACCACAGTAAACCACAATAGTACTTCCAGGTATCAAAGCAGAGGGAGGACTGGGTAGGGCAGGGATCTTCAAACTGCGGCCCTCCAGCTGTTGCAGAACTACACATCCCATGAGGCATTGTAAAACTCTGACATTCGCAGACATGACTAGGCATGATGGGAATTGTAGTTCCTGAAAGTCCTTTGCTCTATGCCTAAATATACCTATATGAAGTATATAGGTATAGGCTGCATTGGACTAAGACAAAATTGCATAAATATACATATAAGAAGTATATAAACAGTAGGCTCATAGTACATAGCCTGGCTGCAGGCTGCAATGGACTAATACAGAATTGACACTGAGTATAACTGTCAAAATTGATAGCATGTCTGTCCATAATTGTGTATTCCCTCCATAGTTCTCCAGTTGGTATATGCAATATCTGCTATGGTATATAGATTAGAATTAATGAGTTGATTGAATACCACGGCCAGTCCTTGGAAAATGCTTAAATAATGGATCACGTGGCTAGTTACTTGAACTGCCCAACATGTGGATGGTGATATGACATTCAGTCCTCATCCCAAGCAGATAGACGTTCAGTGGCATCGCTAGGGGGTGGCTTCTGGGGCTATAGACCCGAATCTGAGGCCCATAGCCCCGTGTCTCTGCAGGGGTCCCCAACCACCGGGCCGCATGACAGAGCCGGCGGGCAGCACAGGGACACAGACACGGGAGAACCGGAGAGCAGGTGGCAGCATGAGAGAGCCAGCCAGACAGACATAGGAGAACCAGAGAGCAGGTGGCAGCATGAGAGAGCCAGCCAGACACAGACAAGGAAGAACCGGAGAGTGGGCGCAGCATGAGAGAGATAACATCATCTTTCCTCTGCCTGCCCTCTCTCTGGGAACCATGATGTAGGTAGGGGCTCTCTGGGGACCCTGATGTAAGTGGGGGGGCTCTCTGAGGACCCTGATGTAAGTAGGGGCTCTCTGAGGACCCTGATGTAAGGGGGGGCTCTCTGAGGACCCTGATGTAAGGGGGAGGCTCTCTGAGGACCCTAATGTAAGGGGAGGCTCTCTGGGGACCCTGATGTAAGGGGGGCTCTCTGGGGAACCTGATGTATGGATGGGGCTCTCTGGGAACCCTGATGTAAAGGGGGGACTCTCTGGGGACCCTGATGTAAGGGAGGCTCTCTGGGGGCCCTGATGTAAGTGAAGACCTTGATCCCACTCTGAATGGGCCAACTTGAATGACCACTACAGCAGAGTTCACTATGTTGCAATTCTAGCAGTATCTTGAACTGATACACGAGGTAGATGAGGTAGACATGTAATGACAGGGCTGGCCGGAGGCTCTCACCACTCCGGGGTACTGGCTCTCTGTATTTGTCTGTTCCTCTGATCACTTGCCAATATGCAGTGATTGCAGATCGCTGTTGTAATGGCGGCCTGTATGAAGAGGTTCAGGTGCCACTGTCCGTATCCGTGTTGCTGTTCACACTGTGGAGTGTGTGTGCTTCGGTGGCTCTGCCAAGTCACAGCTCCTAACCATCTAGGTATGCATGGGACCGCGTGTCAAACAACGTTAGTCAGATGGTACGCATGGTGGAATGCAGTGCCCCGCTGCGCAGCCTACGTCAACATGTTTCGCAAGTGCCCACGTATGCTTCGTCAGGACGTACGAACGCTCCCTGGTCATGCTATTTAAAGGAGGACAATGCCTGTTTCCATACCAACCAGTCTGGAGCATTCATTTAGGGCCGTCTAGTGGTAATAAAGAGGTTTCTCCAGACACCTGAAATTTGTAGAAGTGTGTGTTTTTTTGAAGAGTGATAGACTTTTTACACATTGGGGAATGGCGTTTGTACTGGAAATCAGAGTGACTTTCAGTTCACAAAACAATCTAAGTTCAATTGTGATCTCGAGGATTAGGCAAAGGGAGAGATGTTTGATCCCACACCAGGATCAGGAAACACATCAGGCGAAGGACACCCCCCCCCCCCTCACCCAATCCTAAAAGGAAGCAAAATAGAAGGCATAGAAGGAGGAAAAGGCAGGGTAAAGGGAAAGCCCGAAGAGACCGGAAAAGCCAGACGAGGCGATCAAACAGGAGTCAGAGATACAACGACTAGAAACACTGGGAATTCATTTAGGGGGAAATATGAACCTTGATGATAGAAATGACCAGAAAAACTATAAAAAAGTAATACATTTGTCAGACTTCCAATTGGAAGAGAGGCATATTGCCTTATTAGACAAAGGTCTGTCTTTTCCACCAGTATAACAAATTAACCACTTTGAGGTCTATAAAGACCTCTGTCTTTTCCTCAAATGGGTCTATTACAAACAAATCTATTCTGAGAGAGATATGATAGATTAACAGGATGAGCTTGCAAATACACAGTATGGGGAAGCTCTGAATCACTTGCTTGAGGAGGGTGGAGAAATATCTGAGGATGAGGAAATAAATGAAACAAACCCCTGGAAAAGAAAGTCAAACCTTAAAATCAGGTCTACATCTTTGCCTCAGTTTAGAAATAGCAGATGGTTGGGGGTTTTCCTAGATCCAGTGCAAGGAGATCTTCAAAAGATACAATGGCAGAAGGGCATGCTAGACAATCTTTCCCCTGATGAATGAAAGGCATTACGTGAACTAAAGGAGGCAGAAAGGCTTGTGACTAAGAAGATCGACAGGGGGGAAACGTGGTTTTGTTGTCGGAGGACATGTATGAAAAAGAAGTAAGGCGCCTCCTGGCTGATAAGCTGACTTATAAAAAAAACAGATTTTAACCCGTTCCCCCAACTTGTCGCTCTGGTTAATGAGAAGCTGCACTTCACATTTGAAGCGGATCTATTGACTAGCAAAGAACTTGGCTACTTGAGAGTGGATGATTTCAATATCCCTACTTTTCATATCATCCCTAAGATACAAAAGGACAAGACTAATCCCCCTGGAAGGCCGATTGTGTCAGCAATAAGAGGCCCAGTGAAAAGGTTGGGAAAATATATTGACTCTCTCATCAAAGACTTGGTGCCTGAGTTGCCATCCTATGCCAGGTATACTGGAGATGTCCTCAATAAAATATCTGCCTTTACCTTCCCGGGGAGAAATGCTCCTTGTAGGTATAGACATGGAGTCTCTCTATACATCTATACCACATGAATTCATTTTTTGGATGCCAGGTTCCCGGCCATGGGTGCACAAAATGAGTTTGTCATTGAGTTATTGGCGTTAGCATTTAAGAATAATTTATTTCAATTCACTGGCTCCAATTACTAACAAAAAAGAGACACCACAATGGGAGCTCAATGGGCGCCAGCCTATGCATGTCTGCAACTGGGCTGGTGGGAGGAGGAGATAGTATATGCCTCTTCAATGTACCTTGGCCACCCTTGGTTGTGGCTGAGGTACAGCGACGATGTACTTATGCTATGGGATGGTTCCATAAAATATTGGGTATGATTCATTGAAGAGTTGAATTGCAATACACAGAATATCCACCTTACCTATGTAGTGGATCCACGGGAAATTTCTTTCCTAGACCTCTCAATAAGGGTTGAAAATGGTAATCTTTTTACCAAAACCTTAAGGAAACAAACTGCCGCTAATACTTTGTTGTATGCTAGTAATCACCATCCAAGATCTCTGGTCCAGGGGATCCCGGTTGGCCAGTTTCAAAGGATTAAAATAAATTGTTAGACGGAGAGTGACTATCGACGTGAAGCAGATGAACTCTATAGGCGTTTCAGGGAAAGGGGGTATTCACATCATACCCTGAGGAGAGCTAAAAAAATCACAGGGGAAAAAATGAGAGGTGACCTTTTCAAAATCAGAGGGACTTCACCAGAAATCCCAGATGGTCCGGTGAGGATCATTACTAAGTTTGGAGCTCAGTGGGAAGAAGTGGGAAAAATCTTACAAAACCATTGCCACTTACACAGTCCAGTGATTTGAAAACCATAGTGGGCCCAAGGCCTTTTCTTGTAGCTAATCGAGGAAGTAATTTGAATGATACACTAGTCCAATCTGAGTATGTGAGGACACTGAATAGAAACTGGCTAACAGATCTTCCAGAATTAAAGGGGATGTACCCATGTTGTCACTGTGCAATATGTAGGTATGTTGATTGTTCTGGGGTGTTCACCGGCTCTGATGGCTACGGACTAAGTACAACTATATACAAGGTACTGACAAGGGTACAGGGGAAGCAAGGATGCCAGGAAGGGGAAGGGGGGGGGTACGACTGGGTACTCGAGCAGGAGAAAGGCAGATGGAGGCAGGAGCTAGGCAGAGGGGTACAGGAAGGTTCAGGATCTCTGGCAGCAAGGAGGCGAACAGAATAGTGACGCGTCGGTGTAAGGGAGGAGCAGCCTTACATATCCACCTAATGGCTGAATGAAGGTGTGGCTGATTATTACGGACACCTGCTGGTGGACTCTGGAAATTCAGCAAACAGCCCAGAGCAGCACAGTGCCACCAGCAGGTGAACTCAATCCTAACATATTCCCCCCCTAAGGAGGACGCGCCATAGGGCCCCACCACTGGGGTCTGCAGGCCGACTGGGTATCCCACTGCCAAGGTCTGGAGTTTGGCTTAGAACCCCACCGCCGGGGTCCCAAAACTGGCTGGGTTTTCTGCTGGTCAGATTCTTGGGGCACAACACCGAAGGCTTACAATTCTTAAACGCAGCTTGTGTCCCTGTGTCCCAATGTTTTTTTTTTTTACTTGAAAGGTTGCTTTAAACTGACTTCATCTGCAGATTAAAGTTCATACCTTTGATCTGTAGATGAATAAACAGAAAGATACAAAAACCTCACTGACAGCTTAATGAGTCATCCGTTGTTAAGGACACGGCGGCCCTGCTCCATAACAACCAATAAATGCTGGCTTGGGGGAATCCTGCTGACAGCTGAAAAAATTGAACCTGTAAGTATTGGTTTCAGATATTGGAGCATTTGCACAAGTACCGATACTCGTGCAAATGCTTAGTATCGACACTGATACCGATACTGTTATTGGTGCAACCCTACTTGAAATGCTTCTGTTTTGTAAATGAAAAAAATATCTTAAAAATTGTAAAAGCTGGTATGTCCCTATAGTACAGTGCCTTGCAAAAGTATTCACCCCCCTTGGCATTTTTCGTGTTTTGTTGCCTCACAACCTGGAATTAACATGGATTGTCTGAGGATTTGTATCATTTAATTTACAGAACATGACCACAACTTTGAAGATGTTTTTTTTTTATTGTAAAGCAAACAACAAATAGGACAAAATAACAGAAAAAGTCAGTGTGCATAACTATTCACCCCCCTAAAGTCAATACTTTGTAGAGCCACCTTTTGCGGCTATCACAGCTCCAAGTCGCTTTGGATAAGTGTCTATGAGCTTGCCACATCTTACCACTGGGATTTTTGCCCATTCCTCCTTGCAAAACTGCTCCAGCTCCTTCAAGTTGGATGGTTTGAGTTTGTGAACAGCAATCTTTAAGTCTGACCACAGATTTTCTATTGGATTGAGGTCTGGGCTTTGACTAGGCCATTCCAACACATTTACATGTTTCCCCTTAAACCACTCAAGTGTTGCTTTAGCAGTGTGTTTGGGGTCATTGTCCTGCTGGAAGGTGAACCTCCATCCTAGCCTCAAATCACACACACAGTGGTACAGGTTTTGCTCAAGAATATCCCTGTATTTAGCACCATCCATCTTTCCCTCAACTCTGACCAGTTTCCCAGTCCTGACTGCTGAAAAACATCCCCACAGCATGATGCTGCCACCACCATGTTTCACTGTGGAGATGGTGTTCTTTGGGTGATGTGATGTGTTGGGTTTGCGCCAGACATAGCATTTTCTTTGATGGCCAAAAAGTTCAATTTTAGTCTCATCAGACCACAGCACCTTCCTCCATACATTTTGGGAGGCTCCCACGTGCCTTTTCGCAAACTCAAAACGTGCCATTTTGTTTTTTTCTGAAAGTAATGGCTTTCTTCTGGTCACTCTGCCATAAAGCCCAACTCTATGGAGGGTATGGCTTATTGTTGTCCTATGTACAGATACTCCAGTCTCTGCTGTGGAACTCTGCAGCTCCTCCAGGGTTACCTTAGGTCTCCATGCTGCCTCTCTAATTAAAACCCTCCTTGCCCGATCCGTGAGTTTTGGTGTGCGGCCGTCTCTTGGCAGGTTTGCTGTTGTGCCATGTTCTTTCCATTTGGTTATGATAGATTTGATTGAGCTCCTAGGGATCATCAAAGATTTGGATATTTTTTTTTATAACCTAACCCTGACTTGTACTTCTCAACAACATTGTCTCTTACTTGTTTGGAGAGTTCCTTTGTCTTCATGGCAGAGTTTGGTTAGTGGTGCCTCTTGCTTAGGTGTTGCAGCCTCTGGGGACTTTCAAAAAGGTGTGTATATGTAATGACAGATCATGTGACACTTAGATTGCACACAGGTTTACATCATTTTACTAATTATGTGACTTCTGAAGGTAATTGGTTGCACCAGAGCTTTTTATGGGCTTCTTAACAAATGGGATTGCAGCAGTGGCAGATGAGTAGGTGATTAAGCAAGTTAACTGGTGAGTTAATAGATTTATTGAAGTTGTTAATTTTAAATAATTATCATTAAATGTACTATATTTTGTATATAAGTCCGCAGTAGTGTTAATTGTATGAGTTTTATGTGTGTATTTCTTGCAAGGAAGCGTTAAGTGACTTCTCCACTCCTTCCTCCATCTCTCTCTTTATTCTTCCATATTCTTTTTTGTATCCCTTGTCATCATCATTCGTCCTTCTCTTTTGGCTCTGCGCCCTGGACAAAGCTATTAATGCATATTTGGCAATATAGAACAAATGATTCTTGTAAATGATCTTGCATTAGTCTGTACTTATCCCTGTTGGGTATAAATGATAAATGAAGATCACATTTTTTATTTAACATGACTGTGGGCTCAAAGTATTGTTGGGTGAAAACAGTTTTCTTTTTTTAGCACAATTAGAAAATCGTTGTCTCAGACAGTCCATGCTGCCCTTCAACAGCCAATGAGATTCTACATTTTTTCAGCATGGGAGAATGAAAGGAGGAATCTCCTTTATGCACCTTTATTAATGAAGATATATCTGTTTACTCAGCTGAGGTTTACCTACTTTGGTTGTTAATATTGACATAGAAAGTTAATCTGCCACTTAGAAGGTTAGAGTGTGAAAGTCGGTGGTGGATAAAAACTGCTGTGCCGTGCAGATGACCCACAATAGAATATAAGAGATTTCTCTTTTATATCCGGGTACTTTCAGGCAGATCATTAAAAGATACACAATGCAAAACGTGAAGGGTGTAATAGACACCCATTATAATTTTGTCAGGGCGCAGCACACAAAGTGTTGGTGGTAGCGCCTGATTCATGTATCTCAATGTATGCCAGCACACCATGGATCAACAAGTGTCGTCCAAATGTTTTATTGTAGAATAATCACAGCACAATGGACAAGGTGGAGTGTTTTGGAGTCCTGCACAATTCCGAAACGTTGCACCTTGTCCATTATGATGTGATTATTCTACAATAAAACTTTCAGACGGTACTTGCTGATCCATGGTGTGCTGGCAAAGATGAAAACTGACCTGCAATGCCACCAGTCTCCAGCTTGATGCAGCACCCACCACTTCTAAACCTAATCCAGGAACGTGTGCAATGAGAATATTGACACAGTTTATGTACCTGTCAGAGACTACACCAAGGGGGAGGGGAGCGTTAGATGTACTAGCAGATTTAGATACACTAACAAATTGAAGCTACACTCCAGCTCACACTGTAGTTATACAAGCAGTTATAGCAACAGTTTTCTTCTTTTGGGATAAAGCCGATCAGCAGCATCTCTTTGCAGGGAACAGCCGGACATGAATTCAGGGCACTGAACATCATTGGTGATGCCAGTCACTGCTGCCTTGCAGTGTCCATCAGTGCCTGCTCATCAGTGCTGCCATTAATGCCCATCAGTGCCGCCCATCAATGCCCATCAGTGCTGCCAATCAGTGCCCACCAGTGCCACCTATCAGTGCCCACCAGTGCCACATATCAGTGCCATCTATCAGTGCGGCATATTAGTGCCTCCTCAACAGTGCCCATAAGTGCCGCCTCCTCAGTGCCCATCAGTGTAGCCTCATCAGCGCTCAACAGTGAAGGAGAAAAATTACTTATTTACAAAATTTACTAACAGAATTTGCTGACAGAAGAAAAACTTATTTTTTTTCAACATTTTTAGTCTTTTTTCCTTTTTTTTGTAAAAAATAAAAAAACCCCAGGAGTGAATAATTACCATCAAAAGAAAGCTCTATTTGTGTGAAGAAAATGATAAAAAATGAATTAGAGTACAGTGTAGGATGACTGCGCAATTGTCATTCAAATTGTGACAGCGCTGAAAGCTGAAAATTGGCCTGGGCAGGAAGGGGGTAAAAGTGCCCTGTAGGCAAGTGGTTAAGGAAACTAGCCCCAGAAAAGTATCAATGTAGACTTATTGAATTCCCCTCACAGAAATGTTTAAAAAAAAGATACAGAAAGTTTCCGAGATGTATTTGCATGTAAAGGGAGACGATGTAAAAGTCATGTTGAGTATTTTTAATTCTGCAGCTTTCATTACAATAAATCCTGATGATCCTGCCACGGAAGTCCTTGTCCAGGCACTTCCTGCTATCTTGGGACAATGCTCTGCCCCTGTCTTCCAACTGTACTGCTGCATTGTAACACTTGTTGCATGCTCTCCCAATAGAAAAAACTATTTAATCAGTTACAGCAAAGTTTTTTTTTTTCCTTTTGGAATAAAGTTTTTACATAAATAAATAAAAGCTGACCATTGTAAGCACTGCTGTAAAATTAAATGGCTCTTAAATGGTTTGCCCCATCCCTGTAAACTGAAAAAAACTGGAAGAAAGCTTGCTGTTTTGAAAAACAACAGACTCACTGGACGGATCACCAGATGACAAAAAACAAAGAAAGGCTAAAAAAAGAAAAGGAACGCAGCCATCAGATTTAAAAGCATTATTGCTTTTGGGTTTAATACTACTTTAAAGAATACAGTGGTGTCATCATCCACCAAACCCACCCCCTCTTCCCCGCCCCACAACTAGTTGATTGGACAATGAAGGAACGGCGACACACTGATAAGTTGTCAGCTCTGCTCAGTCTGCTCTTTCCTCCTGTCAGCATGATCTCTTCATCACATGCGCATGTATGAGAACTGAATAGGCCCTTAGTATTGTCCCTCCTACTCCTAGTCTGAGTGCTGCTGTGCAAGGGATGGCATGAGGCTAATATTAGGACAAATTCAGGCACTTATGCTAGTTGTAAAAAAATTTTTTTTTTTTTTTTTAGGGCATACACAAGCACATTAAATGCCTTTTTTGTTTTTTGCAGATCAGTTTTAAACCATTGAAGTGGGTATTATTGAAAGTATCCAAAAAATGTACAGAATATAAATGACTACTGCTGACGTCGTCTGGTCTGACTCAACCTGTTCCAAAGAAACAGATTTCAGATATACTGGTAAACACAATGGTGCAATTCTATTGTCTTGCCAGGTACAGGTTAACCTTTGCAATGTACAGATACTATATATAAATGTTCTTCTTAAAACCGCATTACCACTGGCTGAATGACTGTAGTAGGATATAAACAGTGAGATATGAGGGTCATATTACCAAGAAAGGATTGGGCAACCTAGATTACATCTACTGTACAGTACATTGTGGTCAGGAGCTCGGTCATAAAATGTCTAGAATTAAAACAAGCTTGTTTTAACTCTATATGCGATATATGGCATATACCTTTTTTATTTTTATTATTATTATTATTATTATTATTATATAGGATTTATATAGCGCTAACAGTTTGCACAACACTTTAACCACTTAAGGACCAGCCTCGTTTTGGATTTTAGGTGTTTACATGTTTAAAACAGGTTTTTCTGCTTGAAAATTACTTAGAACACCCAAACATTATATATGGTTTTTCTTCTAACACCCTAGAAAATACAATGGCGGTCATTGCAATACTTTTTTTTGCACCGTATTTGCGCAGCGGTCTTATAAGCGCACTTTTTTTGGAAAAAATTCACTTTTTTGAATAAAAAAATAAAACAACAGTAAAGTTATCCCAATTTTTTTTTATATTGTGAAATATAATGTTACGCCAAGTAAATTGATACCCAACCTGTCATGCTTGAAAATTGCGCCCGCTCGTGGAATGGCGTCAAATTTTTACCCTCAAAAATCTCCATAGGCGACGTTTAAAAAATTCTACAGGTTGCATATTTTACGCTACAGAGGAGGTCTAGGGCTAGAATTATTGCTCTCGCTCTACCGGTCGCTGTGATACCTCACATGTGTGGTTTGACCACCGTTTTCATATGCGGGCGCTACTCACGTATGCGTTCGCTTCTGCGCGCGAGCTCGTCGGGACAGGGGGGTTTTAAACATTTTTTTTTTTTTATTATTATTTATTTTAAAATATTTTATTTATTTTTACGCTGTTTAAAAAAAAAAAAAAATTGTGTCACTTTTATTCCTATTACAAGGAATGTAAACATCCCTTGTAATAGAAAAAAGCATGGCAGGACCTCTTAAATATGAGATCTGGGGTCAAAAAGACCTCAGATCTCATATTTACACTAAAATGCAATAAAAAAAAAAAAAAAAAAAAAAAAAAGTCATTTAGAAAAATGACATTTGAAAAAATATGCCTTTAAGAGGCGTGGACGGAAGTGACGTTTTGACGTCGCTTCCGCCCAGCAGTATCATGGAGACGAGTGAGCGCCATCTTGGCCTCACTCGTCTCCAGACACACCACGCAGAAGGACGCGATCGCCTCCGCCGCTACCGACGGCTCCGGTAAGCGGCGGAGGGCACCGGATCGCGGCGGGAGGGGGGGGGCCCCTCTCCCGCCACCGATAAAAGTGATCTCGCGGCGAATCTGCCGCAGGGACCACTTTTATCTGAAAGCCGGCCGCCGCACGAAAACGGGGATACCGGGGTTATGGCAGCTAGCTGCTGCCATAACAATGATATCCCCGTTCAAACTTAGGACGTATATAGTCGTGCGGCGGTCGGGAAGTGGTTAAAATATAAAGGGAGACAATACAGCAATAATGCAATTCAAAACAAGAGGGTTAGAAGGGCACACACATTTGCAAATGCGTGGGGGCTGCTATTAAAGCGGGGGTCCACCTATCGTTTTTTTTTTTTTGAGTTCATTCACAAACTTTTCTTCTCAGCATTACATACTCACATATTGTGTGTAATATGTCCGCCTGTGTCAGATTTCGTCGGAAAGAATAACTTATATTATTCACTGCAGGTGGTTTCCATCTTCATTGTGGGCATTTGAAGCCCACAAGCATTTATTTCCTGGATGTGGTGAATGCTGTGCTCCCAGCATTCATCGCTCGTTCCCGCACATGCTCAGTGGCATCCTAGGAAGCCTGAGACTAGCTCCCAGGAGTCTGGGAGAGGCTAGAAACACGCCTACTCCCACGGGAGGAGAACCAGAAAGTGCAAAGAAGAATAGAAAAATAAAAGGTAATTACGGCGATTTAAATTTTTTTAAACGGCATGTCAGCATCTAGGCAAGGAAGAGAATACATACAGATATTGTTCAAAATTTGGGTGGAACCCCGCTTTAAGAACTAATGGCACAGCTATGCATCTTGATAAGGGGCACATGTTTCTTTCTGTTGTGGGAAAGCACACAATTTTCCACACATTCCCCTAAAGTACTAATATGAATGTAGCCTTACCTATTGACAGGAAATGCTCTCTAAACCTTTAACAAACCTAGGCAAGGGAGACCTGTACTAAACAAGGGAGGCCTTTACCAGCAAGGGAGACCTGTACTAGACAAGGGATAACTGTACTAGACCTGTACTAGACAAGGGAGACCTTTACCAGCAAGGGAGACCTGTACTAGACAAGGGAGACCTGTACCAGACAAGGGAGACCTGTACTAGACAAGGGAGACCTTTACCAGCAAGGGGGACCTGTACTAGACCTTTACTAGACAAGGGATACTTGTACTAGACAAGGGAGACCTGTACTAGCAAGGGAGACCTGTATTAAATAAGGGAGACCTGTACTAGACAACGGAGACCTTTTCCAGCAAGGGAGAACTGTATTAAATAAGGGAGACCTGTACTAGACAAGGGGGACCTGTACTAGACCTGTACTAGACAAGGGATACCTGTAATAGACAAGGGAGACCTGTACTAGGAAGGGAGACCTGTACTAGACATGGGAGACCTGTGCTAGCAAGGGAGACCTATACTAGACAAGGGAGACCTGTACTAGACAAAGGAGACCTGTACTAGGCAAGGATGACTTGTACTAGACAAGGGAGACCTGTACTAGACCTGTACTAGACAAGGGATACCTGTACTAGACAGGGGAGGCCTGTACTAGGAAGGGAGACCTGTACTAGACAAGGGAGACCTGTACTAGCAAGGGAGACCTATACTAGACAAGGGATGCCTGTACTAGGCAAGGGAGACCTGTACTAGACAAGATAGACTTGTACTAGACAAGGGATACCTGTACTAGACAAGGGAGACCTGTACTAGGAAGGGAGACCTATACTAGACAAGAGAGACCTGTACTAGCAAGGGAGACCTATACTAGACAAGGGAGACCTGTACTAGGCAAGGGAGACCTGTGCTAGACAAGGGAGACCTGTACTAGCAAGCGTGACCTGTACTAGACAAGGGAGACCTATACTAGACAAGGGAGACCTGTACTAGACCTGTACTAGACAAGGGATACCTGTACTAAACAAGGGAAACCTGTACTAGGAAGGGAGACCTATACTAGACAAGGGAGACCTGTTCTAGACAAGGGATACCTGTACTAGACAAGGGAGACCTGTACTAGTAAGGGAGACCTGTACTAGACAAGGTTGACCTGTACTAGACAAAGAAGGCCTGTACTAGGCAAGGGAGACCTGTACTAGGCAAGGGAGACCTGTACTAGACCTGTACTAGACAAGGGATACCTGTACTAGACAGGGGAGACCTGTACTAGACAAGAGAGACCTGTACTAGCAAGGGAGACCTATGCTAGACAAGGGATGCCTGTACTAGGCAAGGGAGACCTGTACTAGACAAGGGAGACCTGTACTAGCAAGATAGACCTGTACTAGACAAGGGAGACCTGTACTAGACCTGTACTAGACAAGGGATACCTGTACTAAACAAGGGAAACCTATACTAGACAAGAGAGACCTGTACTAGCAAGGGAGACCTATACTAGACAAGGGAGACCTGTACTGGGCAAGGGAGACCTGTATTAGACAAGGGAGACCTGTACTAGACAAGGGATACCTGTACTAGACAAGGGAGACCTGTATTTGTAAAGGAGACCTATACTAGACAAGGTTGACCTGTACTAGACAAAGAAGGCCTATACTAGCAAGGGAGACCTATACTAGACAAGGGAGACCTGTACTAGGTAAGGGAGACCTGTACTAGGCAAGGGTGACCTGTACTAGACAAGGGAGACCTGTACTAACAAGGGAGACCTGCACTAACAATGGAGACCTAGGCATATTCTCAGTGGGCCCTCCAGAGATGAGTGCTACACAACATCCCACATCATGTACCAGATACCCAGCAGATGTTTACCCTCAGAAGATATATATATACACATACAGTATCTCTCAAAAGTGAGTACACCCCTCACATTTTTTGTAAATATTTTATATCTTTTCATGTGACAACACTGAAGAGATGACACTTTGCTTCAATGTAAAGTAGTGAGTGTACAGCTTGTATAACAGTGTACATTTGCTGTCCCCTCAAAATAACTCAACACACAGCCATTAATGTCAAAACCGCTGGCAATAAAAGCGAGTACCTCCCCCTAAGTGAAAATGTCCAAATTGGGCCCAATTAGCCATTTTCCCTCCCCAGTATCATGTGACACGTTAGTGTTAAAAGGTCTCAGGTGTGAATGGGGAGCAGGTGTGTTAAATTTGGTGTTATCGCTCTCACTCTCTCATACTGGTCACTGGACGTTCAACATGGCACCTCATGACAAAGAACTCTCTGAGGATCTAAAAAAAATAATTCTTGCTCTACATAAAGATGGCTTAGGCTATAAGAAGATTGCCAAGACCCTGAAACTGAGCTGCAGCACAGTGGTCAAGACCATACAGCGGTTTAACAGGACAGGTACCACTCAGAACAGGTCGGCCAAAGAAGTTGAGTGCACGTGCTCAGCGTCATATCCAGAGGTTGTCTTTGGGAAATAGATGTATGAGTGCTGCCAGCATTGCTGCAAAGGTTGAAGGGGTGGGGGGTGAACCTGTCAGTGCTCAGGCCCTATGCCGCACACTACATCAAATTGGTCTGCATGGCTGTTGTTCCAGAAGGAAGCCTCTTCTAAAGATGATGAACAAGAAAGCCCACAAACAGTTTGCTGAAGACTATCAGACTAAGGACATGGATTACTGGAACCATGTCCTGTGGTCTGATGAGACCAAGATAAAATTTTTTGATTCAGATGGTGTCAAGCATGTGTGGCGACAACCAGGTGAGGAGTTCAAAGACAAGTGTGTCTTGCCTACAGCCAAGCATGGTGGTGGGGTGGGAGTGTCATGGTCTGGGGCTGCATGAGTGCTGCTGGCACTGGGGAGCTACAGTTCATTGAGGGAACCATGAATGCCAACATGTACTGTGACATACTGAAGCAGAGCATGATCCCCTCCTTTCGGAGACTGGGCCGCAGGGCAGTATTCCAACATGATAACAACCCCAAACACATGTCTAAGACCACTGCCTTGCTAAAGAAGCTGAGGGTAAAGGTGATGGACTGACCAAGCATGTCTCCAAACCTAAACCCTATTGAGCATCTGTGGGGCATCCTCAAATGGAAGGTGGAGGAGCGCAAGGTTTCTAACATCCATTAGCTCCGTGAAGTCGTCATGGAGGAGTGGAAGAGGACTCAGTGGCAACCTGTGAAGCTCTGGTGAACTCTACGCCCAAGAGGGTTAAGGCAGTGCTGGAAAATAATGGTGGCCACACAAAATATTGACGCTTTGGGCCCAATTTGGACATTTACGAGTGTACTCACTTTTGTTTCCAGCGGTTTAGACATTAACCACTTGCCGCCCGCCCACCGTCAAATGACGGAGGGGCGGTGCAGCTTTCCTTTTGGGATGACGTCCCAGAATGGCCGATCTCATGCGTTCATGGGGGAGCCCATGGGGGCGCCCACGGGGCGCGCAGCGTGGCGATCGCGGCCGCACCATGTTCCTAGGACACGGCGCGACCCCGATCTCTGTAAAGAGCTGTGGCTCTTTAACCATGTGATTGGCTGTGTACAATCACAGCCGGTCACATGTAAACACGGAGATGCAGGTAATCGGCGCTCCTCGCCTCACACTGACAGAGTATGTGGCGAGGAGAGCCAATCAGCGGCTTCTCCTCGCAGGAGACATGTACATATGTAATCAGGGCACTGATCGTCAGTGCCCTGATTACAATAGCGCCACCAGTGCCAGCAATCAGTGCCAGTGATCAGTGCCCACCAGTGCCAGCGATCACTCCCCACCAGTGCCAGCAATCAGTACCCATTAGTGATGCCAGTCAATGCTGGCTATCAGTGCTGCCTATCAGTGCTGCCCATCGAAGCCCATCACTGCCACTCATCAATGCCCATCAGTACCACCCACCCATGCCACCTATCAGTGCCCACCAGTGCCGCCTATCAGTGCCCATCAGTGTCGCCTATCAGTGCCCACCAGTGCCATCTATCAGTGCCCATCAGTGCCGCCTATCAGTGCCACCTATCAGTGCTCATCAGTGCCACATATTAGTGCCACCTATCATAAGTGCGGCATATTAGTGCCTCCTCATCAGTGCCACCTAATCAGTGCCCATAAGTGCTGCCTCATCAGTGCCCATAAGTGCCACCTCATCAGTGCCCATCAGTGCCGCCTCGTCAGCGCACATTAGTGAAGGAGAACAATTACTTGTTTACAAAATTTACTGACAGAAACTAAGAAAAACGTATTTTTTTTCCCAAAATTTCGGTCTTTTTTTTGTAGATAATAAAAAAACAGCAGTTATTAAATACCACCAAAAGAAAGCTTTATTTGTGTGAAGAAAATGATAAAAATTTCACATAGTTACAGTGTAGCACGACCACGCAATTGTCATTCAAAGTGTGACAACGCTGAAATCTGAAAAATGGCCTGGGCAGGAAGGGAGTGTAAGTGTGCCCAGTATTGAGGTGGTTAATGGCCATGTGTTGAGTAATTTTGAGGGGACAGAAAATTTACACTGTTATACAAGCTGCACACTCACTACTTTACATTGTAGCAAAGTGTCATCTCTTCAGTGTTGTCACATGAAAAGATAAAATAAAATATTTACAAAAATGTGAGGGGTGTACTCACTTTTGTGAAATACTGTATATAATATATATATATATATATATATATATATATATATATATATATAAAATATATATATATATATATATATACACATATACATATATATATGTATAAAAAAATTTCTTTTCTGTAAGGGGATAGTGTTTTTTTTTTTTTTAAAGTTTTACAATGTAATGCTTATGGATATGATGCAGGAGCGGATCCGGGGGGGGGGGGGCAATGGGGCAATTGTTCCCCCCGAGAAAATAGTGAGCGGGCCGGGTGGCCGGCGGGTGAGCTGGCAGGCAGTAAGGTCAGTAGGCGGCCGGCAAGTGAGCGAAGCAGGCGAGTAGACAAGTAAACGGGCTGCTGGGTGAACTGGAAGGCAATACAGTGAGCGGGTGGATGTGGGAGCAGAGAGATGACATCATCTCTCACTGCCCGCCCTCACATGTGCTGAAAAACTGGGGAGAGAAGCCTGTTTCTCTGCTGTCACTGTTGTTGCAGGATAGTGACAAGCTGCATCTGGTGGCAATTAACGTGGCAAGTGACAATCCGCATCTGGTGGCAATTAACGTGGCAAGTGACAATCAGCATCTGGTGGCAATAAACGTGACAAGTGACAAGCTGCATCTGGTGGCAATTAACGTGGCAAGTGACAATCTGCATCTGGTGGTAGGCAATGTGGCAAGTGACAATCCGCATCTGGTGGTAGGTGACGGTGGCAAGTGACACGCTCAGGGCTCCCACTGATTCTGCATTATGGTGAGTTGAACTATTTCATTTTATATTACAATGTAATAATAGAAATAATGCGCTTCAATCATCCTGACACCATTACAACCATGGTGCCGGGATGATTGAAGTGCCAACACCAGCCATTGTCCCGACAAACTGCCCGCGAAAAACCTTATCTTCTGGTAGTTCCCCTCCCGAGACTAGACTCTGGATCTGCCCCTGATATGATGAATATTGATATATGTTTTATTTTTTAGATATATGAATTTTGTATTGAATTAACTGTCACAAGCATATTTGTCAAACTGAAGAAGTGCCACGTTACCACAAAACGTGTAATTGAACCATTGCACCGGACAGTAATTCTGCCTTTTTTCTGTATGGTTTCATATGTGGATCCAATGATATGTTTTTTGGGAATTTTTAATCTCTGTACAATAAAAGATATGTATTTTCATATATAGGGTTTTTCTGTGTGTGTAATTAGACAATCAGGTAAATACCAGCAGGCCACCCTTAGAACATCCGCTTTGAGAGGGGCAACCATCTGCCCTCTCTATCATCATTTGGACAAGCATTGCTTACCAACTACAAACCCACCAACTATATGTGATCATATCTTTCATTCACCTGGACTGTTCTTCTCTCTTAGTGAATGTCTGACAATCATTGTTCATTTCCACATATACATGCTGGCAGGGCAGGACTGCCTCCTGTTCACTTACTCTTTCAGAGCATAGTGGGGATCTTCTTGCAGGCTAGAAGCCAAGGAGCAACCCAGTGACATATGATAATACCGGACAACTGTGTTTTTAAATATTCTTTATTATGTTATAGTTAATCTTTCTAGCCTGGAAACCATAAGGCAGGTCTGTTCTCAGTATTTAAACTGAATATATTTTCTGCACTGTGTTCAGAGACTTGTAAAGTAGTATCATGGACACATGTAGAACAGGGGAAATCCTGTCTTCAGATGGAAGTAGGGAGGATGTGGATGGGTCTTGGAAAACTTGCACTCCTCCAGACAGCTTTTCCTGCTTTAGTGGAAAATATTCCACATTACGATATCTTTATTCTATTTCCATTACAGATTAAGTGTTATCTGACCTCACATTTCATACTTCAAACACAATAGTAGTCCTTATCTGCTTCTGCTGAGCTAAATACTGTAAATGCAACACACAAACTGGAAAACAAGGACTAGAAAACCAACACCCCCAGTTTCCTGTATTTTTAGAAAGTAAGATACAAGCAGTTTGGGCTCTTTGGACGGCGTTCTTTATTAAATATTATATAAAAGCTCTTCAAAGGTTAAATCAAGTGTTGGCTTTATGTATTTTCCAGAAGATCTCTTGATAAAATATCTCCTTTAAAAATTCCTGGCTCTTATAAAGCAAAATGATGTTCAGCAGGAACCGGCTGAGATTCGAATCATGTATGGGCAGGCTGAATGTATCCAAGTTGATTGATCGATCAACTTGGATATAACCAGCCTGTTGGATTTTACATGCAATTATTTCTAGCGGCTGTTATAGTTACTCTGTTCTCCCAGCGGGGACAGCTCGAACTTCTGAGCGGGTAGCCTAGTATAGGTCAGCTGAAGAAGATAATATTTCCTTGAAATGCATCCTGTTGCTGCCTGGACCTTTTTGGGAATGGGACATTAGGCGGCGGCTTAGCGCCTAGGAAGAGCGGGCACATTCTCAGTGATTCAGTTGCTGGGTAATGGACTGATTCCCTGTGCAGCTCGGAAAAGTACACTGACAGCGGCACACAGTTTTGCCCTTAATTGCTCTTGATGCATATACCTTTGTGGGTAGGATCTTTTTACATTGTTTTAATAAAGGCTTACACTGATATACGACATCAGAGCAGTGGCACTGTCTGTCCCTTTCCCTTTTTTTTCTATGTCTTATGCCCACCATGAAGGCTGGTAACTTAGGCCGGCCATACACAGTTCAGTTTTTTGAGCGCTACCCCAGTAGGAGCCGCTGGAATCTTGCCCAGGTCTTCCCCTCTTTTGCCCTGCAGCTAGGAACAAGGTGGATTCACACAGCCAGGTGCAAACACACTTCCACTTGCTGTCTTCAATGACCATTCTAGAAGTTTTTGTTGTTTTATTCTTGGAGAACTTGGATAGGTAAGGGGATTAGAGTGAGATACTCCAGAAATAGAACTATCCACAACTGAGGACATCTAACTGATCTCTTGGTTAAGCTCTGGTGAAGTCCTTGCTGATAGCAGATAGAGGACTTCAGACAGAGGACTTCTCCTTGGCAGTAGCAAAAAAGGAGTTTCAAATTTGAGCAAAGTCCCGTAGTACCAGTAATAGCTGGACAAAGCTCTTCAGAACATTAGCCAGTGTTCCCTTGTCTGGACCCTTAGCCGACTATATAGAACGCTAGAAGGGGTTAAAGTAGAAGTAAAAGTAAAAAAAAATCTCCCCGCAAGGTAAAGTCATAATGTGCTAGTATCTTGAAACTCCTTCCGGGTTCACGGGCTGTGGTCCTTTCAGAGGCTGAACTGCAATGATGCACATGCGCGCGGGAGTCACTGTTTACATCACATGGCTCTGAAGGAACGGCCCAGGTATGTTGTTACTTCAGCGCGCATTCGCCTTGTGACGTCACCAGCTACACGCTTAGGAGATATTCCTTGTACCTACAGCTAAGCTTTATTATAAGCTTTATTATAAGCTTACCTGTAGGTAGAAGTGTCCAGGAGGACTTTACTACCACTTTAAGAGCAAAAGTCTATGGATCCTTTATGTTGTATCTACTCACAAAATGTCCAGGGACAATTGGAAGCCTGCTTCTAACTTCCAAGTTACACTCGACACCAGTGATAGCAGACCAGATCTTCAATAGACAGCCCCTTCAGCAAGCTCTCTCTAACTTCAGGCCTACCTAGGAGGGTGTTACAGTTGTAAATTGGTCTTTAGGCCCCCGCAAACTACCCATAGTACACTTCAATACTGTTTAATACAAACTTAATTTAGAGAGACCTCCTTAAAACCCTGATAACTCTGGCTGGACCACTATGGAGACATGGGCCTGGGGGCCAAAACCCAAAGGCTTTTATTCCTGATAAGATACTTAGTAAGATGCTGAGATTTTTTTACAGTTCATAAATATGTGATATAAAACAAAGAAAAAGGCAATTTGTTGAAACATTTTCTTCCCTAACCTCCACACTCAAATGCTGAATGCCTATGTGCTACGCCACCTTTGTGTGTATGGCAAGTGTTCTCTGGTGTGCATCCTAGGTACTTGATTTCTCCAATAAAATAATTTTAAACTAAAATGTTGTTAAATCACACTCTAAATATTTAGCTATCTAATTGTGTTTAAGTGAAAGCAAAAACAACCAGCCCAAGCAAACTAAAACTATTTCCTATCACTAGGGATGAGCTGACGTTTCCCAGTGACGTCACTGACCAAAAATGATTATATCCATTTTTGGTCAAAGACGTCAGCTGGGAGACCCCACCCCTTTCTTTGCATTCTGTGGCTGGGATAGGGGTCTCCTTTTTACAGCAAGCAGTCATCTGCCTAGAAGAAGAGGAGAAAGGAGTGCATGCACTAGCTCCCAGCTGTGTCTGGGTTTCATGATGTCAGTGCCCAGTGCCCACTAGTCATTGGTCCGCAGGTATCTCGTGATCAACCCTTTCAGCTTGTGCTGACTTATGAGCTGGAGGTGAGGAGGTGGGGGGAGATACCAATTTGCAATGACCTGGACCTGTACAGAAGTTCCCTGATGAAGTCACCTCCATGACTAAACGCGTAGGGTGTGAGCAGATGTGGACTAGAAATGATGTAGAAGGGAAGAAGTTATGAAAGCTTATGTTTTTTTATGGTTGTATGCACGTTTTTAAACTGTGAGTGCATTTCCTCTATAATAAATGTGGCTATTTTATCTTACTTGACATGAAAATGGCCACATAAGGAATTCAGAGTCTTAAAGGAACCATACCGTCATCTGTTGGCTGGGAGTGTGCATGGTAGTAGGAGAGTCCCTAGTGCAGGGGTCTCAAACTGGTGGCCCTCCAGCTGTTGCGGAACTACAAGCCCCATCATGCCTCTGCCTGAGGGAGTCATGCTTGTAACTGTCAGCCTTGCAATGCCTCATGGGACTTGTAGTTTCGCAACAGCTGGAGGGCCGCCAGTTTGAGACCCCTGCCCTAGTGGGAGAGGAGGCTTTGGAGTATCCACAGATTGGGATTACCTTGTTTGATTACATACAGACACATTTTTTTTTGATTGGAGGTACAAGTTTTGAGAGCACATTTGTGACACGTATTGTTTCACATATACATATATATACAGCTGTTCTGTGAAGCCCTCAGAGGTTTGTTCAAGAACCTTAGTGAACAAACAGCATCATGAAGGCCAAGGAACACACTATATAGGTCAGGGATAAAGTTGTGGAGAAGTTTAAAGCAGGGTTAGGTTATAAAAAAATATCCCAAGCTTTGAACATCTCACGGAGCACTGTTCAATCCATCATCCGAAAATGGAAAGAATATGGCACAACTGCAAACCTACCAAGACATGGCCGTCCACCTAAACTGACAGGCCAAGCAAGGAGAGCATTAATCAGAGAAGCAGCCAAGAGGCCCATGGTAACTCTGGAGGAGCTGCAGAGATCCACAGCTCAGGTGGGAGAATCTGTCCACAGGACAACTATTAATCGTGAACTCCACAAATCTGGCCTTTATGGAAGATTAGCAAAAAGAAAGTCATTGTTGAAAGAAAGCCATAAGAAGTCCTGATTGCAGCTTGCGTGAAGCCATGTCGGGGACACAGCAAACATGTGGAAGAAGGTGCTCTGGTCAGATGAGACCAAAATTGAACTTTTTGGCCTAAAAGCAAAACGTGGGGCAGAAAACCAACACTGCACATTACCCTGAACACAGCATCCCCACCATGAAACATGGTGGTGGCAGCATCATGTTGTGGAGATGCATTTCTTCAGCAGGTACGGGGAGGATGGTCAGAGTTGAAGGGAAGGTAGATGGAGCCAAATACAGGGCAAGCTTAGAAGAAAACCTGTTAGAGTCTACAAAAGACTGGGGGCGGAGGTTCACCTTCCAGCAGGACCCTAAACATACAGCCAGAGCTACAATGGAATGGTTTAGATCAAAGCATATTCATGTGTTATGCCGCGTACACACGGTCGGACTTTTCGTCTACAAAAGTCCGACAGCCTGTCCGACAGACTTCCTGCGGACTTTCGGCGGACTTGCAGCAGACTTTCTAACGAATGGACTTGCCTACACACGACCACACAAAAGTCCGACGGATTCGTATGACGTACACCGGACTAAAATAAGGAAGTTCATAGCCAGTAGCCAATAGCTGCCCTAGCATGGGTTTTTGTCCGTCGGACTAGCACACAGACGAGCGGATTTCGGGGTCCGTCGTAGTTACGACGTAAAGATTTGAAGCATGTTTCAAATCTAAAGTCCGTCGGATTTGAGGCTGAAAAAGTCTGCTGAAAGTCCGGAGAAGCCCACACACGATCGGATTACCAGCCAGCTTTAGTCCGTCGGCGTCCGTTGGACTTTTGTAGACGAAAAGTCCGACCGTGTGTACGCGGCATTAGAATGGCCCAGTCAAAGTCCAGATCCAAAACAAATTAAGAATCTGTGGCAAGACTTGAAAAGTGCTGTTCACAGATGCTCTCTATCCAATCTGACAGAGCTTAACCACCTTAATACAGGGCACTTTGACCCCCCCCCCCCCTCCCTTCCTGCCCAGACCATTTTTCAGCTTTCAGCCCTGTCACATTTTGAATGACAATAATTTTCTTCACACAAATAGAGCTTTCTTTTGGTTTTATTTAATCAATGCTGGGTTTTTTATTTTTTTACAAAAAAAAAAAAAAGACAGAAAATTTTGAAAAAAATTAAGTTTTCTTAGTTTCTGTCAGTAAATTTTGTAAATAAGTAATTTTTTTCTCCTTCACTGATGTGCGCTGATGAGGCTGCACTGATGGGCACTGATAGGCTGCACTGATGGGCACAGATGAGGTGGCACTTATGGGCATTGTCAATGGGGTACTTATGGATACTGATTAGGTGGCATTGATGAGGAGGCACTAATATGCCACACTTATGGGCACTGATAGGTGACACTGATATGTGGCACTGATAGGCAGCACTGATGGGTGGCACTGATGGGCAACTGATAGGTGGCATTGTGTCGGGACTGATAGGTGTCACTGATGGGCATTAATAGATGGCACTGATGGGCAGCACTGACTGGCATCACTAATGGGCACTGATTGCTGGCACTGGTGAGCACTGATTGCTGGCACTGGTGGCGTTTCATTGTAATCAGGGCACTGATGATCAGATTTTCAGGATTAAGCTGATTTTTCTTTTTTTTTTTGGTGGTGCAGGAGTCTTTATATTATTTATTTACACTAGTGCCCACTAGTCATTGGTCCACAGGTATCCCGTGATCAGCCCTTCCAGCTTGTGCTGACTTTTGGGGTGGGGGGTGGGGGTGGAGGAAGAGGAGGAAATGCTACTAGGTAAATATATGCTTTTGCTGTCAGTATCTTTGTTGGGAAATTTCTCCTTCATTTTTTGTTAATTTTGACATCATTCAAAGTAGAGGGGAAAATAGAAGAAGTCTTCCCAAAGTGAGCAATAAAACATTACAGAGGTCCCGACTTTTTTGGCTGGAGTTGGATGTAGGTATGCTTAAGATCCATGTCTATGACCCATCTTTTATTCTCAATGTTTGTAGAGTGTGTAAATGTATTGTGATGAATATTATTTAGAGATGGTAAATACACTAGCCCACCTCTAGATGTCACTGTGACTGAGGCATTGTACAGATTCCCTTTTGTATGCGATGCTCTAGTCTAGTCCACTTAAGATGTTTTATCTACACATAACAAGATAAATACTGGAGGTCCAGCCTGGGTGAAAAAAACTAAACGTCAGCAGCTACAAATACTGTAGCTGCTGACTTTTAATATTAGGACACTTACCTGTCCATGGAGCAGTGTTGCCAACCCCCCAAGTAAAATTTACTGGCAGAACGCCAAAATTTACAAAGGGCACCAATTTTTTTTTACTGGCAAAAAAATCATGACATTTACTGGCAGATCCACATTCTTTACTGGCACTGCAAAAAAGTACCTAAAATTACTGTTCTTAGTGCTAAACAGTGAAAATATCAATATTTGAACTATGAACACATAGCTAGTGCTATTAGCAATGTGTTTAAGTTAAACAAAAGTCAAAAAACATATTTCTCAATTTACATGAAGGCCAGGATACTATAACCCGGCCAGCAGAGCGTTCCCCCTTACATCAGAGTGTGCAGGATGGTGACCAGAGACCACCTTCCGGAGAATGAATACACTAAGGTAAGGGGGGTTACTAATATAGGGGGGAGCCTTTATACCAGTGCCCTCTTACATTATTGTATTCACTCCACCCTTACATTAGTGACCCCCCCAGACTGGTCTGGCGGCGCTGTCACTGACCTCCCCTCAGGTGCACCTTGCAAGGCTTAGTCAGACGGCTCCAGCTTGGCGGCTATTCTATAGTCTCCTCTTCACAGTCCACACATGTCTGTCTCTTCCCGTAACCCCCATCCCAGCGGTGCTCCCACTCTTGACTCCTTTCTAGGATCCCCTCAGAGACTGCAGACATGATAAAAGAAAAGAGATGGTCAGAGGCTGCGAACATAATACAGAAGGACAGAGGCATGATACAGGAGGTGGACAAAGGCTGCAGACATACTACAGGAGGTGGACAAAGGCTGCAGACATACTACAGGAGGTGGACAAAGGCTGCAGACATACTACAGGAGGTGGGCAGAGGCTGCAGACATACTACAGGAGGTGGACAGAGGCTGCAGACATACTACAGGAGGTGGGCAGAGGCTGCAGACATACTACAGGAGGTGGGCAGAGGCTGCAGACATACTACAGGAGGTGGGCAGAGGCTGCAGACATACTACAGGAGGTGGACAGAGGCTGCAGACATACTACAGGAGGTGGGCAGAGGCTGCGGACATACTACAGGAGGTGGACAGAGGCTGCAGACATACTACAGGAGGTGGGCAGAGGCTGCAGACATACTACAGGAGGTGGGCAGAGGCTGCGGACATAATACAGGAGGTGGGCAGAGGCTGCAGACATACTACAGGAGGTGGGCAGAGGCTGCGGACATAATACAGGAGGTGGGCAGAGGCTGCAGACATACTACAGGAGGTGGGCAGAGGCTGCGGACATACTACAGGAGGTGGACAGAGGCTGCAGACATACTACAGGAGGTGGGCAGAGGCTGCAGACATACTACAGGAGGTGGACAGAGGCTGCGGACATACTACAGGAGGTGGGCAGAGGCTGCGGACATAATACAGGAGGTGGGCAGAGGCTGCAGACATACTACAGGAGGTGGGCAGAGGCTGCAGACATACTACAGGAGGTGGGCAGAGGCTGCAGACATACTACAGGAGGTGGGCAGAGGCTGCGGACATACTACAGGAGGTGGGCAGAGGCTGCGGACATACTACAGGAGGTGGGCAGAGGCTGCGGACATACTACAGGAGGTGGGCAGAGGCTGCGGACATAATACAGGAGGTGGGCAGAGGCTGCAGACATACTACAGGAGGTGGGCAGAGGCTGCAGACATACTACAGGAGGTGGGCAGAGGCTGCAGACATACTACAGGAGGTGGGCAGAGGCTGCGGACATACTACAGGAGGTGGGCAGAGGCTGCAGACATACTACAGGAGGTGGGCAGAGGCTGCGGACATATTACAGGAGGTGGACAGAGGCTGCAGACATAATACAGGAGGTGGACAGAGGCTGCAGACATGATACAGGAGGTGGGCAGAGGCTGCAGACATAATACAGGAGGTGGGCAGAGGCTGCGGACATAATACAGGAGGTGGACAGAGGCTGCAGACATAATACAGGAGGTGGACAGAGGCTGCGGACATACTACAGGAGGTGGGCAGAGGCTGCGGACATAATACAGGAGGTGGGCAGAGGCTGCAGACATAATACAGGAGGTGGACAGAGGCTGCGGACATACTACAGGAGGTGGGCAGAGGCTGCGGACATACTACAGGAGGGCAGTGATTGATTAGTGAGGTCGCTCAGTGTGCTCTGGTGCTGCTCATGCTCTCTTGAGGTTTCACACGGATCCAATAGCAAGAAGGCCTATTGGACAGTGGGAGGAAAGCTAGCAGATGAGAGCATGGATGTAAATACAGCCCTGGCCAATTAGATGGGGATGTGCCCCCAGGGAATGCTGGGTGACTATATTTATATCTATTTTTATTTTTGCACATAAAAGGAAAACACCCTTTTCCAATCTCATGGCTGCATATCAAACATAGGTGTGCGCAGGGGGTGCTTGGGCACACCCTAATCACTGTGTGCGGTGCCGATTACCCAAAATTGCCTAGGCTTCCCCCTGTGTCGCATAGGGTACAATCAGACTAACATGCAGCCAGATCTAAAGGCTTTACCTTCCCAAGTTCCATTGAGGGAAATCATTTCTCCTAGTGAGAGACGGCAGAGCTCCAATACAAGACAGAAAAGACCGAGTGACTGGAGGTACCGATCCAGCTGTGAATAACACTTCCCTGTGCCCTGCGTTGTTGGCGGCCCGCTGCTCCCTTCCCAATGCTGCACATTTCCATTGCCTGTTGCTTTTTTTTATGAACTTTGCTTCATTAGCAATATGACAAAAATATATCTCTGTCTCAATTTAACAAAAGTCTGTCTTTTTCAGGGTGCTGTTTAGACTATTTTTAGAGTATTTTGCTTAAAGTTTAATAGAAGAATGTCATGTAGTTATATACAGTTGGACTGAGAAACTCTCTTATGTTTCTGCAACATCCTGACCTCTGAAAACACACAGCACACTGGATGGGGCCAGAGAGATCGCAGGATGGGACGGAGGGGGTCACAGGATGGGACGGAGGGGGTCACAGGATGGGACGGGGGGGGTCGCAGGATGGGACGGGGGGGTCGCAGGATGGGACGGGGGGGTCGCAGGATGGGACAGGGGGTCGCAGGATGGGACAGGGGGGGTCAAAGGATGGGACAGGGGGGTCGCAGGATGGGACAGGGGGGGTCAAAGGATGGGACAGGGGGGGGTCAAAGGATGGGACGGGGGGGGTCAAAGGATGGGACGGGGGGGGTCAAAGGATGGGACGGGGGGGTCAGAGGATGGGACGAGGGGGACGGGGGGTTGCAGGGTGGGACGGGGGGGTCAGAGGATGGGACGAGGGTGGATGGGGGTGTCAGAGGATGGGACGAGGGGGTCAGAGGATGGGACGAGGGGGACGGGGGGGTCAGAGGATGGGACGAGGGGGTCAGAGGATGGGACGAGGGGGACGAGGGGGTCAGAGGATGGGACGAGGGGGGACGGGGGGGTCAGAGGATGGGACGGGGGGGTCAGAGGATGGGACGAGGGGGACGGGGGGTCAGAGGATGGGACGAGGGGGACGGGGGGTCAGAGGATGGGACAAGGGGGGACAGGGGGGTCAGAGGATGGGACAAGGGGGACGGGGGGGTCAGAGGATGGGACGAGGGGGTCAGAGGATGGGACGAGGGGGACGAGGGGGTCAGAGGATGGGACGAGGGGGGACGGGGGGGTCAGAGGATGGGACGGGGGGGTCAGAGGATGGGACGAGGGGGACGGGGGGTCAGAGGATGGGACAAGGGGGGACAGGGGGGTCAGAGGATGGGACAAGGGGGACGGGGGGGTCAGAGGATGGGACAAGGGGGACGGGGGGGTCAGAGGATGGGACAAGGGGGACGGGGGGGTCAGAGGATGGGACAAGGGGGACGGGGGGGTCAGAGGATGGGACAAGGGGGACGGGGGGGTCAGAGGATGGGACGAGGGGGTCAGAGGATGGGACGAGGGGGACGGGGGGGGTCAGAGGATGGGACGAGGGGGGACGGGGGGGGGGTCAGAGGATGGGACGAGGGGGTCAGAGGATGGGACGAGGGGGACGGGGGGGGTCAGAGGATGGGACGAGGGGGGACGGGGGGGGTCAGAGGATGGGACAAGGGGGTCAGAGGATGGGACAAGGGGGACGGGGGGGTCAGAGGATGGGACGAGGGGGTCAGAGGATGGGACGAGGGGGTCAGAGGATGGGACGAGGGGGTCAGAGGATGGGACGAGGGGGACGGGGGGGGTCAGAGGATGGGACGAGGGGGGACGGGGGGGGTCAGAGGATGGGACGAGGGGGGACGGGGGGTCAGAGGATGGGGGGACGGGGGGGTTGCAGGGTGGAACGGGGGGGTCTCAGGATGGGGGGGCAGGGGGGGTCACAGGATGGGGGGGGGTTGGACGGGAAGACCTCAGGGTTCAGGATGAATGGTGGTGGACGGAGAGCTCGGGAACCATAACCAGTAGAATTCAGATTGGGACACAGAACTCTCCCCCATTCTCGGCTCTCCTCTCCCCCGTTCTCGGCTCTCCTCTTCCCCGTTCTCGGCTCTCCTCTCCCCCGTTCTCGGCTCTCCTCTCCGGCTCTCCTCTCCCCCGTTCTCGGCTCTCCTCTCCTCCTGCAGAGTCCTGTACAGATGAAGCAGACAGATCTAGTGGTGTTCGGTGTCTCCCAATGATGTGATGAGATTCTGGGCACACACTTCACCAGAGATCCGCCTGTCATCTGTCAGGACAGAACTTTCCTCTCACACACTGAGCTCCGCCCTCCTCCCTGTGAAAGCCCCGCCCCCTCTTCAGCACAGATCGGCAACTGAACCCGCCCCCACGCGCAGAGTGAGTGGCCATGACAGGAGGGCGATTGCCATGAGCTGCAGCCAATCACCATGAGGACAAGAAGAAGGGAGGTCCAATCAAAGAAAACATTTTCACACAGTGAAATCCTGCGCCGTGCGGGGGGCGGGACAGCGGGAAAGCCTTCCCTTTGCGGGACAATCCCGCCCATTCAGGGACGGTTGGGAGTTATGCCAGGGGGCGCGCGGGATTCTTGGAGGACGTCCATGGACGCCCCCCCAGAATAAGCCGACCGCACTGCAGCCATCTTTGGCCCGGTCGGCATGTGGTAAAGTAACCCCCTCCCCCCTCTCTCTCTCCCCCTCCCCGGGTCCGGGGTCAGCTGATCAAATTCGGACATTTTCGGCAGCTCCTTCTCCTCCGTACTGCGCAAGCGCTGCGCCTGCGCAGTACGGGGCGGACACTATCCGATACGAGGACACTTCACATCAGAACAACAACGGCTCCTGGAAGGTAAGGGGGGCGTGTCTTCCTCTATGGGAGGTCTCTGAGGAGGTGGTCTATGGTGGTAATATAAAGGGGGGCGGGGGAGGTGGTCTATGGTGGTAATACAAAGGGGGGGCCCCAGGGGAGGTGGTCTATGGTGGTAATATAAGGGGGGGCCCCGGGGGAGGTGGTCTATGCTGGTAATATAAAGGGGGGGGCCGGGGGAGGTGGTCTATGCTGGTAATATAAGGGGGGGCCCCGGGGGAGGTGGTCTGTGCTGGTAATATAAGGGGGGGCCCCGGGGGAGGTGGTCTGTGCTGGTAATATAAGGGGGGGCCCCGGGGGAGGTGGTCTATGCTGGTAATATAAGGGGGGGCCCCGGGGGAGGTGGTCTATGCTGGTAATATTAGGGGGGCCCCGGGGGAGGTGGTCTATGCTGGTAATATAAAGGGGGGGCCGGGGGAGGTGGTCTATGCTGGTAATATAAAGGGACACTAATCTAATGGGGGTCACTCTGTAAAGAGGGGTGCTGATCAGTGGTGTCACTACAGGGGGGCTCATTCACACTATAGTCACCTCTGGTGCTGATATAAGATGAACTAATGGGGAATGCCGACTGACAATTTAGTGGTTGCTGAGCAACCATTAGATCAGCAGTCAGCCCCCCCCCCCCCCCATTAGAGCCCCCCATTATATCAGAGTCACCTTATATCAGCACCCACCACTTACAGACCCCCATTAGATTAGAGTCCGGTGAAAGGTGTCCGGTATTTAAGTGGTTTTTGGGCTTTAACCAATAAAGCTTTATTTGTAATGAAAAAAATGACAGTTGACACCCAGAGCATCATTCACCCCACTGAGCCCCGGCTGTGAAAGGTACAACCCCTGAGTCCGGGTTCACATACGTGCGGCCGCGTGTTTTGCTCGCGGGGTCCGGACGTGTCTGTTCTCTGGTTCAGGAGCAAATCGGGTCTGAATTCGCTCCAGAACCAGACCGAAGAGACACACGGGACCCTTTTTGTATGCGGATCGCGGCCACCCCAGACCTGTGTGAACCCCTCCATAGAGAGCTCCATAGAGAGCCGGTCACAACTCACTTGTCATGTGAATTGGATGTGGTGAAAAACGCATCCAATTCACACATATCTAAACCCAGCCTAATGGCCCGTACCCACGACCCGAATATCGTACGACAGATCGTGCAACTTTTTTTCCCGCTTAATAGTCGCACATAGAGATTGAATAGGTTACTAAAAGTCACGAAAATTCTCGTACAACAGGAAAAAAAACAACAGGTATTTTCGGACGACAACTATACCGACTAAACGGAAATCTGGTATCATACGAGGAAAATTTTTGTGCTTGTCCCGATTGAATAATATCGGATGTGTTGTCATGATCGGCTCTCGAAAGTAGTGTACACATGATTCGAAAATCACGCGATTCTTCCTCGGACGACCGTTTTCGTCCGATATTTGGATCGTAAGGGGCTCTTATTACACCGCCACAGAATGGCGCTTTTGTGTCATGACATAAATTCTGCGTTGTGTGCAGGAGGAGGACCCCCCGAGATTTAAGGGACTTGTAAAGTGTATTTTTAACCCCTTCAATACCCGACACTTGGATACCTTCCTGCCCAGGACAATTTTCACCTTTCAGCGCTGTCGCAGTTTAAATGACAATTGCGCGGTCATCCATCACTGTACACAAACACATTTTTTATCATTCTCTTCCCACAAATAGAGATTTCTTTTGGTGGTATTTGATCACCTCTGCGGTTTTTATTTTTTGCACAACAAATAAAAAAAGACCGAAAATTTTGAAAAAAAAACATGTTTTGTTTTTTTTTGTT